>NC_135784.1:115319427-115569427 GCF_051106095.1 Pogona vitticeps
GCAAAACAGATCAGCCACTGGGTAAAGTCAAGTGAACAAAGAATTAAGGGCAAAGTGATTACATATTAGCAAATACAGAAGTTGTCTCGATATACGTAATATATTTTACACCCTATTTTTAGAGGACATCTGCTAAATTAACAAATTACCCATCCAATCCAGAATTATTTTGCCACAATGCCCAGCCGATTCCTATGGGAAGCCCACAGGTGCCCTGTAACCAGTACTTTCTGTTACCTGGAGACAGTCTGAGAAAGTCCATGAAAGTTCAAATTGAAATAAAGCAGTTAGTCTTTAAGGTACCACAACATTTTTGTCTTCTTTATTTTATTTTTATTTTTAACCTCATGGTACAGTGGTTAAACTGCTGTACCGCAGCCAAAACTGTGCTCATGACCCAGGATTCAATCCCGAGTAGTCAGCTCAAGGTTGACTCAGCCTTCCATCGTTCCGAGATCGGTAAATGGGTAGCATGTATGTGATAGTGTAAGAAAACAGGATTATGACCACTGAGAGAGCTGTCCTGCGTCTTATTTTAAGAGGTACTGTTGGTCCTCATATCATACAGAATTCTTCATCAATAAATCCAAAGCTTTTATCTCTTTAATATTGTCACGCCATTGTAATAAGGGACTTGAGTCTTAACAGTTCCTACAAGTCTCAAAAGATACTTCTGTTCAAGAATCTCTAGTTTCCACTAATTCCACATCCCACCTCTGCAAAATCAACCCTCATTACCTCTGAGGAACCTCCAAACCATCCAGAGTACCATTTGGACAGGATGGGAAACTGCATTGCAAAAGTCAAATTCAAATGACAAATTACTGTATTTTGAAATTAAAACTACAGATCATGTTTCCTCTTTCTACAATCTAAGGAATATTTTTCTTAATATTGCATTTGCTATGGCATATGTACGGCATACAAAGAAAGAATGTTTCCTGCTTCCAAAATATTAAAATGTGCTACTTTGATACAAAAAAATTCACATGACTAATAAAATATCTTCAACCATGTTGAAGCATTATGGATTACTTTATTGGTTGGTCCTATTATTAACAGCCACATCAAATATACAAGTTGAAATTATTTAAAGAGAGAGAGAGAGAGAGAGAGAGAGAGAGAGAGAGAGAGAGGTTTTGAGAAAGCCTTGACATCCTTTTTGACTAAAGTCTGAGCTATCTGGGAATAAGTAACACTATATATATAAAAAAAATCATAGTGCTCTTTAAAAATAATAATTCATTTGTATTTTATATAAGTCTTATGACTGTTCCTTTTCCACTTCAATGTAAATTCTATTAGCAACCTCTACACCACTGCCTCACAGTGAATAAACCAAATACAAGATAAATGTCAAGGCATTTATTTTCACATTTTTCTCAAATACGTAGTTTACTGCATAATTATTTGCCTGTTTGCAAGTGACAGCTTTAACCTGTCAGATTAACCAGAATCGAAGAAAGCAATAGGGAAACCAAAATCTTTATGTCAATTGCTATTGGAATTAAATATTTTAAATAAGCATGACCTCCAGCTGTAATAATTTGAACTGGAACTCTTTTTGAGATCCGCTCTTCAGCATACATAAATTGGTTTTGGCATAAATTTGCATGGGCTCAAAGCCTTCTGTACAAACGATAAGAATTATTTTGTTTTGATCCAACATACCAGATGAAGAAACACAGAATTTCCATTTCTGGAATTATATGGATTGCAGCATGTTTCTAACCAATTAACAAATACAGTACAATTATTTTTTAAAAACTCATAGTTCGAAATTCACTAATTTTTGTTCTGCGACTGCATTTATTACACAGTGTTGAATATGACTTCAGACAACAAGAAGGGAGATTTCACCAGGTTCTGAAAACCTTAGATGAAGTAGAAGAGAGCCCTCCTGTGGTGCCCCTACAAAGACAGCCATCTGATCACCCACCCATCACTGAGAAGCAGGAAGTAAGGAGAAAGACAAAGAAGAAGAAATGTTTCTGGTGGATTTGAATGCCTTAAACACAGGATTGTTGTTCTTATGTGCTGTCAAGTCAGAGCTGACTTATAGTGACCCTAATAGGGTTTTAAAGGTAAGTGAGATAATTGAAGGAGTGACTATCATTTCCACTCCCTCAGTGAGTTTCTATGGCTGAGCAGCGATTTGAACCCAGGATTTCTGAGTCCTAATCCATCATTCTATCCACTAATTATAGTGAGTATGGAACTCTGAACATCATGGCTAGACTATGGCTGGGGCATCATGAATAACTATCACTTTTGCAGGTTCCTCCATATACTCTTGAGTTCCATTTGCAATTCCAGGTTTATAGATTAGAATTTTGCGACTGATGTAAAAATATTGTAGTAAAAGTATAGTTGTCACAAAGCAGGAAGTGAGCAGGGAGATGAAGCTTGCAAAGATGAATCCCATTCATGATGGCCAAACCATGTTTTGGAAACAATACCTGAAGTGGGCTAAAGCCACTATAACTGGAGGTGGGGGGAGGAATAAGGGTTCTTGTTGTCAAGTAATATAGCTTATTCCTTGCAAAACTCAGCCTACAAATATCAAAGCTGTAATGAGAAATTTAGAGATTGAATTAAACTTGGTATTTCAGAGTAGACGACAATACAGCTTAATGGAGCAACGAAGCTCCATGAATAGAACACAAATTTTCCTCCTCTATATGACACCCTTACTTAGCAATTCTGTCAGTTGACTATAACTTGGAAATGATGTGATCATTTGATACTTTGCACCTTGTTTTATTAGCTTGATTCAGAATTTCTGAAATCTCTAGATTTGAGGAGATATTCACACTTTACAGCTGACAAAGCACTATGTCCCTGACAAACTGCTTTATAGCAACTTTGTATTGATTTTATCTTAATGCACCTAATATCCTTCAAATTGCACAAAGCTGTTCCTCCTAAATAATCACACTCAGCCGTCTGCATAAATGCTGAAGCAGAAAAACAAGTTTGAACCTTAGGAAATACTACCATAAACTAAACCAGGTTTTTTTCTGTTTAAAACCTAATAACAGAATCATAGAATAGGAATACTTGATTTCATTCCAGTCCAGAATAAAAAATGACGACTTCATTCGTAAAATATTGTAACAAAGGTCATGAACAGAGAGTTTCATATCCCCACTCTTCCAGCATGCAATCAGTGAAGTGGCTTTCCCAAGGACCCTGGAGAAAGAGAGGATGCTCAAATTCTGGTGGATTACAATGAATACTAAGAGGATTTTCTTCCCTCCTAGAGGACCCCACCAGGTCAGTCCCACATTGTCCAGTAGCATTCCCCAAGGGGCAGGCTACTGGAATAAGCACCAATATTATAGATTCTGTTTCCAGAGTTTTATTTCAGCAGTGAGAGTATCCCTAGGTGAAGCTTCCTTCAAAACTTTCCTAGTGTCAGAACGTGAGAGAGACCGTATTTGTTAATTCCTCCCTCACACTGAAATCGAATTTTGCCTCTCCCACTGGGTAATTCCCACTGGTATGGGAATGACTCAAACAGATTTGGTGAGGGGGTCATGACAGCAAGTGGGTGGTATTGAAAACTACCATTCATTTGCAGCTCCTCTGACAAACAGAAAAGCTATGCTATATCAAAGGCCTCTTGCTGATAAAAGAAGCCCCTCCATCTGTGGAAGGTTTTTGCTCAATCCAACTCAACATTTGGGATTGTTACCACATGAAGGTATTTTAATGGCTTCCATACAGCAACAGTAGCTCGAATCCTGGGAGTCAGGAGAAGACAAGGTCATTGGGTATCCCTAAGTGAGTAACTTTGAATTGTGGTGCTGGAGGAGGTTCTTGAGAGTCCCCTGGACTGCAAAGAGAACAAACCTATCCATTCTGAAGGAAATCAACCCTGAGTGCTCACTGGAAGGACAGATCCTGAAGGTGAGGCTCCAATAATTTGGCCATCTCATGAGAAGAGAAGACTCCCTAGAAAATACCCTGATGTTGGAAAAGTGTGAAGGCAAGAGGAGAAGGGGACGACAGAGGATGAGATGGTTCGACAGTGTCATTGAAACTACCAACATGAATTTGACCAAACTCTGGGAGGCAGTGGAAGACAGGAGGGCCTGGGGTGCTCTGATCCATGGGGTCACGAAGAGTCGGACATGATTTAACGACTAAACCACAACAAGTGAGTAACATTATAGCTGCATGTTTGTTATAACGGGTTCAAAGAAATTCACCTGGCCCTACACACAGCCAACATAGACAGGTCGGTCAGTCTCAAGCCTCCTAAGCAAAGTTGTCATTGTTGTATTCTCAAAGGCTTTCACGGCCGGGATCTGATGATTATATTTTATAACTTATATTTTATATTAACTAGAGCCCGAAAAACCCACAACAACCATTTGTCATCGTTGTTTAGTCGTTCACTCGTGTCCAACTCTTTTGTAAGCAAAGTTTACATGACATTAAAGACCATAATAATGCAATTTAGGCACAAGAAGAGACTAGACTAATTCTTTTGAAAGATATTTATTAGACCACACTTAGATTTTGAAAGTAAAAAATGTTACTTTCACACATGGGGATGAAATAATCCCATGATATTGCAAAAACATTTTGCATATCCCCCACAATAACAGCTTTGTGCCTAATTATTTGAAATAGGAGCTACATTTTTAAATACTTAGATTTTATATTAACTAGAAGGACCCAAATTATTCAGATTGCCTACCACCATGAGGTTTATCTTATTCATGTACCTCCTTTACATCCACCTTTGTATTACAGCATTCTTACAAAAACATGAAAACAGATTTTAAGTTTAAGTGTTGTCTTGGGGCATGTTTCTACCATATCGCCATACCTAGGTCCAAAGAAACAATGGAGCATGTTTTTTTTCTAGCTGTAAACTAGGACAAAGAAAAACTTGGCAGGAATACTGTAACATGTGAGCAACTACTTGCAGGAACTTTCAAGGTTTGAAACAACCTATGGTCCAACATCAGAGCTGTTTAGCTGCAGATGCAAATGCACAGAAATTCCTGATCTGGAACTGGTTTGTGTGGCAAAAGAAAGGGTGCCAGATACAGAACTCCATACCCAACAGCCAGTTTCACATGAAATAGTACATGTGGACTGAAATCCATGATAACAACCTCCAGCAGGTAGTTGATGTAAGCCAGAGAATGGGGGTGGGTGACAGAATCCGATCTTCGTACATGCTGTGAAAGCCGAGTGTTTTCTGCCATCCATTAACAAACAACTAAATATAGCACATTGCATGTGACTTTCTATCATGCTGCTCAAAGCATCATGATTGTCAAGATGGGGGAAAAAAAGATTGAAAAGATTAATTTGGTCTGATCCAGTAAGGCCTTTCTATTGTACGCGGTTGAGAATACGTAGGTGTTATTCAGTTGTTTTAAAAATCTGCTCAAGGGAAAGTATGGTGCTCCTTTACTTATAAATTAAACTTGCAGACATTTCTACCTTCTCAAGTGTAGGAAACCACTTAGTCTCCAAAATGCCATTTTCTCTTTCTCTTCTCTTCCTACTTTTCATTTCTCCATTTCTTCATTGATCACCTCCTCTCTGAGGCTTGTTCAGCCTGTCTCTGCTTACTTCTCTACCCCCTACCAGGTAGCAGAACTTTCTCACAGTTGGGAGAAAAACAAAATGGAGCTCACAGAGGCTCTCAGGAGAAATCAATATCACATGTCTGCCTAAAGCTACTTCATACTTTAGGGAAAGTTAGGAAAACCTGCCACTGGTGACTTAGGGTGGTACCGCAGGCCACAGAAAAAAAATCATAAGTAAAACATATGGAACAAATAAATCAATTTCTAAAACTAAATATCCCTGGTGTGTAAACTCCTGAATTCCCCTTAGAAAGCATGTCATGCTTCAGTTGTCTGGGTCGCATAGTCTATGGCAGAGAGACACACAGAGAGAGAGACCTACACTGCCTTTGATTATGATAGAAAACCTGTTCCATTGTTATTTAATTATTTGATACAACATAACACATGAAGAAACTTAAAAGCGGTTTACACTACCTTAACCTTTCAATATTCAGATTTATGTTCCTTATACATGTATAGGTTTTAAAAATCGTGCTAGCAAAGGAGACAGTATTCATTATGAACAGTCTGTTACATTTTTGGAATGATTTGGAAAAGATCAACTGTAGGATTCTATACCTACAGCCACACTGATAGCTTTCAATAGCACTAGCGGTATACAACAAATACATAATGTGCTGCCAAAAAGAAAATAAAAAGAAGAAAAGTAATGAGATATTTAAGTGAAAATGTTTGTAAAATATTGTATAGCACATATTACATATTCTGATACTTCTGTACTTGAATTACTCTGCTCTACAGAGGAAAGGAAAGTTTTTTTGAAAGAACATTGTAATAATGATATATTCAGTCTGGTAAGAATAATATCTTAATAAAAGGTTTCTGTACTCCCACAGTACAATCAATACCTATTCCTCTTCCGCATAGTCACAGCCCTTGGTAATCAAGCAAGCTTCAATACAATTACTTTCCTGATGAAATGTACTAATCAAATATAATGTTTTGTATATTTCTAGATTCTTTTACTGGCATAGTATCTTTTGCAATAAATGGACATATTTTTTTCTGTCTCGAGACTCAATAACTTAACAACTGCTTACAGTTGAAGTCATCAAAGGTGGAAGAAATCACATGAATCATTGTTTGCCTAACTATCTTTCCCCCACCTCTTCAACAACTTTGTACAATCTAGCACTGGTTTTACAAACTCTAGTCCAGAAACAGCTCACGGGTGGAAAACTGACATGCTTTCTTTTTTCAAGTTTGCATCAGTTCATTTTTCAAACATTTTTCCTGCTGTACTCTAGTGCTGGAAATTCACCCATAGTAAACTGAGCCATCGTACCATATAGCCTGGCCACCTGTTTACAAATCGTGTCATGCCTGAGCTCGCTTGTCATTCACAACTAGTTAAATGGCCATCTGTATGGCGCTGTCCTGATGGTTTGTTTCAATCACATTTCCTTCACTTACTCCTGAGTATATGAAGTAACAGCAAACAGATTTGCCAGATGGTAATTTCGAATAGTGAAAATAACTCAGCTCACAAATCATTATCCAGGAAAGCACCAGCTTTACAAACAGATTTGCACTACAGCGAATATATATATTGCTGTACACCACCCAGAATAGCAAGGGTGGTATTCTATGTTATCTATGTTATCTACCGTAAACTATGTTTATGGTATTCTGGGTGGTGTACAGCAATATATATAGATTGCTGTAAATATATATAACATAGATATATAACATAGATTACGGTAGGACACCCTTCCATCCACAAGATCACTATCCTCTGATTCACTTATCCACTGCATTAAAATACTAAATAATAATTAAAAAACCAGAAATATATACAGTGGTGCCTCAACTTACGAACGTCCCGACATACAGCCATTTCGAGTTACGACCAGCTCCAGAAGCACAATTTTGCTTTGACTTGTGAACGGACCTTTAAGATGCAACCAGAAAAAGGCAAGAAAAAAAGGCGGGGAATTCAAATTGCTAACCATTGGTGGAGAAGAGGCTGCTTCTTTGTAGCTCTTTCTCCACAGCGGTTAGAGTGAGTGAGATCAGAGGAGGCTTTGGACTGCCTGGTAAGGTAAGGTGCTGCTTTCTGCTTTTAAAAAACTGTTCTGGGTGGGTTTTGCAGTGTGGTTTTGGGTTGGGTGGTGGTATTATGTTTCTGACCTCTGATGGGTCTTGGGTTGTTTGTTGCTTTGGGGGAGGGTTCCCTATTTCCGATGGGTCTTGCAGGGTTTGTTTGCTTTTTGGGTTTTTTCTTTACATTTCTGATGGATCTTGCAGGGTTTGCTTGTTTTTTGGGGGGGTCCCCCCATTTCCGAAGGGTCTTGTACAGTTTGTTCACTTTTCTTTCTTTTCCCTTTGGCCGGAATGGATTAATCGTGTTTCTGATGGGTCTTGCATGATTTGTTTGCTTTTTGTTTTGCTTTTTTTGCATTTCTGAAGGATCTTGCACGGTTTGTTTTTCAAAAAGTTATATAGATCCTGCTTTTTTAAAAAAAAAAAGCAGTCCATCAAAATTACACACGCACATACACGTAATACAAAAGTATCTACATTCCAATCTCACTGTCATCTGCTTGTGAAATTAGAAGGAAAGGGAGACAGTCATAACTCTGAGGAGTTCTCATATTTTTGAGGAAATTTGAAAACACAAGCAGCAACAAAAGCATATTTTCAAGTGTGTGACATCGTACAGCTGAAACCTTGTTATCAAGATATGCTCAAAATGTCTGTGCCTTCAGTTAATTTGCTTTACCAGCTTCTAACTCTGAGAGAGTTACATTCACAGGTTCTCGGCTCTGATTACTTTCTAAAATCTGATAAGCAGCAGGGGCATATTTTCCCCCAGATTCTTTGTAAATTGCTGGGTATCTCATGGCATTTCAATGTGTGAAATAAGACGAATCCTACTGCTCAGCAGAGCTTATCTGTCAGCATTTAAGGCACAATTACCATTAGAATAAAGCAACTAAAATTAACACAATAGGGTTCCTTATTAATGTCCTTGCTTATCAAATCCGGTGAGCTTCATTATAACTGTCTCTATATGAAAACAACTTATTAAGAGTCTCAAAAATTTAAAGCTTTCCTTTTCTTGAGTTTTGCCCTTCCCAGTCATCCCGAGTTGCTTCCAGCCAGGAACCATCTTTAGGAATAGGTGATCCAGCCAGCCAACCGTAGAGCTGAACTCAAGCTGTGCTTGTTGAAGGCTGTCTATTCAAGCCTTCCCTTGGAAAAGCTGAAGGCAATCTTGGAAGCACTCCTTCACTTGTAAAGCTGATAACTCTGACCTTCACAGCCCATTTCAGACTAATGTGTGTATGTTTTAAAAATTATTGTTGTTTGGGGGAAAAGGGGGGGTGTTATTTATTCCAGTAATTGTAAGTGATGTGTCTGGCAGCCATGCCCACCTAATGTGTCACACATAGCAGTAAAGATTCTACACACGTACCAGTTGAGGCACATTTAGTTTCTGTACACAGCGGGGATCCTGGCTGGCAAAGAGTCCTTCCCTCATGTGGTCATGTAGACACTACAGGTCATAAGCTAGAAAATATACAAAACCATCCCACACACAATTCTAAAATTCCCAGGGCAGGTAATTTTGAAAGTAGAATTTTGAACAACAATATCCACACCATCTTCTGAGCGTACAGAGCCTGACTGGACAAATTAATTTGCAGTCAGTCCTAATAACCAGGAAATTATTTAAGACTGTACAGTGTTTCTGTTTAGGAGGATGAAGAACAAATCTGTAATTAACTCCAAGCCATCAACCTCAACCACCCGCCTTTAAAATGACCGTAATGCACACATTACAGGACAGGGTGGACCACATTTCACTCAGTGACTTCATGGAGCCTCTCAGGGGCCTAAATGTAGTTCCTCTTCACCATCACCCCACATATCCCCAATGTTGTTTAAATTGACTCAAAAAGTCTCCTTCTGTTTTCTAGATGGCTTCGTGAGGGAGTAATATGGCCATGTTCTCTCGGAGACCATGCCCTTGGAGTCCCTACCTCCCGAAAAGTAGATTTATTTTTTTAAAAGTTTCTTTCAAATATTTTTAATTATGTGTTGGACTCTGGATGACACATGGGAGGGTCTGTGGGGGAAAAATAAGGAAAACTCAGGCACCTGCCAGTGCAGGAGCTGGCATGGTTCTCTAGGGTTCCAAGGAGAGGTTTACCTGGTCCCTAGGTTTTTGGAGATTGCCCAACCTTGCCTTACAAAGTCTCATTCAAAGTGCTTTGAACATTCAAATATGCTATCGGTGTATTAATATTCAGGGCAATTTTACAAACAAGGCTCCAAAGATGTTTTTGCTGTCTTTCCTGTCCATCTCACCTCAAGGGTCAGAGTAACAAAGGAAGGTGGACAACTAAACAATTTTCCACTTAAACAAAGCTGGAACTTGCCTACTCATATGCAAGGCAATTCTTTATTCTCTGCAGGTGACCAAGGGCATTTTACACCTTGGCAAACATCTAGATCATTTCTCAGTGTCAGCTATTGTGTAGCCTTTATACCCCCGTCACAAAATGCTCTCTCCCGCATGCCAGTCTAGGTAACACATTGCTCTTTTGACAGTCCCTTTTTTTAATAGACGAGGCCTTGCATGTTTCACAGTTCAGCTGAGACAGCTTTCGGAGGTGGTAGCTAAAATTTATGAGAGCAGCACTGTGCATAATACTCTGCAGTGAGAGATTCTGGATGCCTTCATTTGGATTTTCTTTTTCGTGGGAGATAAAATGGCATACTGAAGGCAGTTTTCGGTATTGTCCTTTGGAGATCTGATCCCGATGCATAAAGAAGCTTAAAAAAACTGTGACAACATTGAGGCAATTGAATAATCCAATGAAGGAAAACAAAGCTGCAGTTAGACAGTTTCTATTCAATGAGGCTTTTCACTGAAATGTTCACAGATGATGTTAATAATACATGTTATGCACTACTTGAAATCTAACACACAATGGGAAGTAGGCATTAACTCGGTTGGAATGAAGCTGACATTAGGATGCCACAAGGCAAAAGCAGTAGTCTCGTAGCCATGGTCACAGGAGCCCAAAATCAACATATGGCACTATGTAAATGCCATTGTATTAGGAACAAATCAGGGTACAAACAGAGATAAAGTATAAAGAATAATATATATGGATCAACATTTGTTATTTGCAGCAAAGCATATTGGGAATACTTGCGTTTGAAATCCAATTGGCATCCTGATATTATAACCATTTAATTTGCCACAGCCATTATTTTCTGTATAGGGCTTTTTCGAATAGCACACTACTCAACTCCGAAATATCAAAAGATGTTCAGTTCTGGGGTGGGGGTTGGGAACTCACCCTGTTCTGTTTAGGTGTGGATTCTGTCCCTTCCCCCAGCAAAACACCTTGAACTCTACAGCAAAATCCTCAACCATTTGGCACCTCCTGTCTTAATAAAATGCTCGAGTGTCAGCACTTGGTGTTTTATTGAAGTGCCTTCTGGCTGGCCAAGCACACCCTGCTGTCAAGCTTGCTCTCTCCTTTGTCACAGCTAAAGGAACCAGGAACAAGGACGTACTTTGCTGAACACACAACAAGTCCTGCAGCTTCCCAGCGGCCTCTCACTATACCTCTCCTGGCAAGGTAAAGTCTGCCCTCGTAGCAAAACCTCTTTGGAAAAGAATTACTCACAATTACGGTGTCATCTCTTTCCATTCTAATGACAGTCTTGTTAATGATGCGCAGCAACTGGGTTATTATTTCTTGTATGTGATGATAAGTTGACTCCTGTAAAATAAATACAATTATTTTCAAGATAATGAAGAATAATCCACAAAGAAACTGCTGCTGCTGACATAGTCACTATTTCAGGAACAGAGTACCTGTGAGCTCAGAAGAGAATCACCTGATAACTAGCACCACAACCAGTGCATTGCAAATTAGCCCTTGAAGTAGATGAACCAAACCTTTCTGAAGATCTCTATTTCTGCCTACTTCAAAGAACAAAGGGCTCACTCCACCCTTTCCCTAGGTTGTCCCTATGCCAACTGACATTTTCTGTGTAACAAAGGGGGTGTTGTTTTTAATCAAAAGGCCATCCAAATATACCCTGTGAGTATCTTTGAGCAGCCTGTAGTAGAGTTCATGGAGTCTAATGTTCAGTTCTTGCAGCAGTCACACCACAAGAATTGCCAACGGCTAAGTCTCAGGGCTATTTAGCATGAACAATACCGCATAGGCCTTCCAGAGTATGTATTATAAAAAGTACAATTCCTGCTTTTTATGTGGCACCATATCTCTGTATTATGTGATGAATCACTGGTTTCTTTCTACCAGACGTAGCAGTTTTCAGAGGAATTACTCAAATCAAGCTAACTTTTCATTCTCTCATGCATATTGCTAGGTTGAAAGCTTCCCCACGCAGTTCTCCAAATGTATTTGAATGTCACCTTTAGTCTCAGCTACTGCCTGAATATCTGTTATGGAAAAAACTTGTTTTTAAAAGAGTTTCTAGCTTTGTCTTTCATGAAGGGCACAATGTAATTCAAAATAAGTGCATTTCTCACCACAGGCCTTTAAACACAATTTTAAAAAGGGTTATCTATGATTCTGCAATACCATGCCATGGGTACACCAAACATGTTTTACCAGCGTTATGGAGTTCAGTCTTATGTACTCATGACAGGAAAGCAGAAAGCACAGTAACTGCTATGAAAACAAGAGTTAAGGGAACGGTAGAGACAGATATTGTGAGAGATAGCCTGGAAACTCCCTTGCCTACCTACTGATTGTGAAAAATTTCAACAAGATTCCACCAGCGGCATCCATGTGCAAAAATGTCCTTCATCTACTCTGGTACATGTATTAACCTTTATGGTAGAGGTCCCCAACCCCTGGTCCACGACCTGGCTGTGGTCCACGGCCTATACAGGACCGGGTTGTGGACCCAGATCTCCTACCCCCTGCAAATGCCCCCCTGCAAGTGCTGTTGTGCGCGTGCAAAGAGCATGATATGCATGTGCACTTGCGTGTGAGCTAGCTCTGCCCCCACGTAGGCATGCCACACTCCCCTCCACCGGTCCACAGTTGGGAAAAGGTTGGGGACCACTGCTTAATGGGAGGTATATTTAGAGTTCTCCCTTCAACCAAAATGTCCAAATTTGTCTCCATGCTCTTCTACAGCCATTAGGACACCTGATGGAGATCTGTCTTTCCCTTTCGGAGCACATATACTCCTGGAGTTGTATTCTTTCTGCATCTTATCTAGCAGCATGGCTGCAATTTGTTATATATGTAGATGGGAAACAGTCTCTCCCCCCCCCCATATACTCAATCAATATTCAAGAAAGTATCTTTTGTATTTTGCCTCTTGTTGCTCTACTATTATAGGGGGTGGAGAGCGTAATGCAAGAGTAATATTTGAGGAAGTATAGGATTCGAATTAAAGTTTCCCTGATTTCTACTAATTTTCCTTCACTTTCCTTTACTCTGGGTCTACTCCAATAAGGAAAGGTTTCTACAGAATACTCCCATGCTGGAATAGCTTTTTGTTTTCTCATGAAAAGGGTATGTCATGTATCCTAGGGCAGATTATGTTGCTTAGGGCTATATGTTGGTTTCTGTATGCTTTGTACAAAGTCAACTATAGCTTTTTTGGAAATGATACTTCTACATAATCTGCTCAAGCTGTGCTAATGATTAGTGGTCAGAATTCTGTTACCAATTTATGCCTGTGTGAGTCACCACAGGAAATCTTTGCTAATTAACCAGGCCTGGGTCATATTACTAGGCATGTACCAGTTATATAACTGGGCATATACCTCATAATATGATCATCACCTGATTAGTTAGTAGCATTTAACTGCAGTGAGTAATGCAGTTCCAGTTTACACAAGTGTTTGTTTGTTTGTTTGTTTGTTTATACCCCACCTATCTGGTCTACTCGACCAAATAGTATAAATCACCAACAGGATTCTGACCAACATTTTAAATCTAGTTTGTAATTCATTAAAGGATGTAGCTAAACAGAACACTACTTTTAATTTCAATGAAATCCATATTATCTATCTATCTATCTATCTATCTATCTATCTATCTATCTATCTATCTATCTATCTATCTATCTATCTATCTATCTATCTATCTATCTATTTATTTATTTATTTATTTATTTATTGGACTTATATACTGCCCCATAGCGCTACAAGCACTCTCCGGGCGGTTTACAATTTTAATTATACAGGCTACACATTGCCCCCCCAGCAAGCTGGGTACTCATTTTACCGACCTCGGAAGGATGGAAGGCTGAGTCAACCTTGAGCCGGCTACCTGGGATTTGAACCCCAGGTTATGAGCACAGTTTTAGCTGCAGTACAGCATTTTAACCACTGTGCCACAAGGCTCAATTGTGGAGGAGGGGGGGAATTGACCAAAAAGTAGCCTCAAGATGCCTGCATAGACAGAATATGACTACACATTACAACTTGCTTAGTAGGAAAAAAGCAAATAATTTCTTTTCATTTCTCTGAATTTTAAAAAACTGAGGTTATTTGTCCAAGCCCTTAGCTCTTCGATTTGCAACATAACACACATGCCACTGTTTTAATCGATTAAGTGAATAGTGATACAAGCAATCCAGATTTGGAGCTGGAAGAAATACCGAAGACTCAAACTTATAAATATCTCCTTGTGATGCCATGAGAAGACTGTCAGATCTGGGTGAAATACCTTAATTCTTCATTTTAAAAAAAAGCCTGAAGAATTGACAATCTTACCGTTGGCACATTGCTATCTCCAGGGGTATGAGAGCTACTATATTCAAGGTGAGACATTTCCAAGTGCAATAAAATGATTAGAAATAGTTTCTTAAGGACTGCATTACAGTATACAGAATCTAGGGAGATACTCTTCTGTGTGGCTTCGTGCTGTATTTCTGTCTCATGCTCTGTCAACGTTTTCACATTTGTGTTTAATGGTCTCTTTTACAGATTATATTCAGATGTTCAGCTGCCGGCATTGGATCTGGCTGCCCTCTATTCTCACCTGGCTTGGAGGGGCTTCAAATGGGCCAGAGGGGAAGCACAAGTGATTTACATTTCTTGTCTCCCTACAGTTCTTTCCAGGGTAGCACTTGGAAAGAGGTCCAGAGGCATGGCTTGGATGCAGATTATTTTGCAAGGGATGGGGATTCCATTGTAATTAGAGTATTTGTTTGCACTCCTTTATGTGTAGAAAACTTACATAAAGCTCCATTCTCAGAATTGCCTGGGATCTCATTTCCTCCCTGAGATCTGAGCAGTACATGTTTTCAGGATTAGGGTGACCTCACATTCAAATAACTATGTCAACCTCTGCCAACCTGCCACCCCTGGATGTACTAGACAAAACTCCTATCATTCCCAGTCAGCAAAGTCACTGATGGAATTTAAAACCCAGTACATCTGAGTTGAGAAAAGAGGAGCAATGGAATCTCCGAATTTAAGTGTTAATTTTTTCTCCAGTTGTAAGAGAGATAAATATGTTCCACAAAAATCTAAATTGGCTTCTATTTGGTTAATTATCCATCTTATTTCAATGTCTATATGATCTCTGTTTACTTCTTGAACAAACTGAGGATGTTGCCTATGAAAACTCTCTAGCAGAGCAATCCATTGCTAAGTCCTTATAATAGCTTCTAACTTAATTTGCAGCGATACATCCACACTGTAGGCTCAATAGTTCATTAAACTTCATGGGCCTGTAATTCTTCCACACATATTTAAAACCAGCTTCCTCCAATGCAAAAATTAAATAGGCTAGTTCTTAAGCACATCTCAATATCTTAAAATGCCAAACAAATGCTTTGCCAAGTCTAATTAAGAATAAACACGTAACACCATTAGCTTTTTCTATTTTCCTGATGTTGTTAAAACTTACAGATAATGACTATGCCCCTACTTTTTATCTTCCTAGACATACTAAACTTCACCCTCTCTTTGATCAGCAGTTACGGTGCCAGATGCCACAGTGGGGTACCTCTCTTTCCAAAGGCAGCATCTGGATGTTTGGCAAATTTCCCAGTTCACTTTTTTTGGCAGACCTGGCATTTTCAGAGGGCTTGTCATAAACTGTTGCTGAGTTCTGACAGTTTTTTTCCCTTAGAAGCTCTCCCTCCCCACCCTCTGTCTTCATAAACCTAGCAAGTATCTCTTGCTCCGAGATCTCATAAAAGATCTTTAATTAGATGTTGTACTCTCCCAAAAGAATCCTTCACCGTGGATGCTGACTAATTAGGTTAGATCTTGTATTTTGTTAAAAAGTTTGATTTCCAACTGAGCTTTAAAAACATAAAAGAACTATATGGGGGCATTGACTCAATAGGACTTGGATAAGTCAACATATATGTGCGCCCCATATGGTTCAACAGATCTACTTTAGCTGGGAATAAGAACTGAATTTTGTCCAACAATTCAGGGCCAGCATTTCAGTTCTGGAAAAGAGTCAGTATGATGTGGGCGTACCAGTACTCAAGGCATAGATGCTTTCCCAATGGAGATGGTACAGTATCTATACAGGGAAATGAATTTCTCTGGGGGAATATCTAACAAAGCACTACTTTAATATATACATAAATAATGGACCAGCCATACATATATCTATAATTTCAGAACAAGATGAAAAGGTATTAAGATTCAGAAGATGCACAGTGAGTGATAGGGGCTGAATACATGGAACATTTAAGAAAAAAAGCAAACAAAAATTCTCCTCATTGCTCCCGCCTGTCTCCTCTCACTTCTTGAAGGATGTTTTCTATTTCACTTTTAATTTTTTCAAGTGATACAGTGCATACAGTATGTGTTGCCCTAACATACTTTAAAAAAATTTCACCTCTTTGACCATTCCATGGAGCCAAGGAAGTGGTAATATCCTATAGAGGCTCTGTTTTCAAGCCACTTCATGATACTGGCAAATTGACAGTGGGCTGGTGCAGACCAAATCGAATTGCTTGAGGTTTGTATGCTATTTGACTGTAAGGATTGCACCAAACGGCATATCAGACCTCCTAGCAACCCTTTTTAGCACACACCTGTTCCAGCCTGTTCCAGCAAAGCCATGTAGCCAAGCCCTTAATAAAATCTACAAAAACAATACCAAACCCACTATGGTTAATTAGAAAGGGTATCTTACTAGGATTTAGGAAGCTTGGATTCAAATCTCAAATCAGCCACAGAAACTCACAGAGAGATGCCCATGGTAAACTACAGCATGAATCTCTCACACACCTTTGAAAAACCCTATTAGGGTTCCCATAAGTTGCAATGGACTTGATGACACATAAAAACAACAAGCCATCGTACACCAGCAGTTCTATATACACAGAGAGAGATCCCATGAGAAAGTCAAGGAGAACTTTGTGTAATTATGATGACATGCCCAGGGAGCTTTTCCTGAAATTCACACAAAGCTTAGAAATGTTTTTCTTTTTTTTTATAACAAGTCCCAGAAGCTCAGACAACATGACCTGTATCTTGTAGTGTGTGGTAAATATCTAATTGACCTCCCAAAATTGCCATGCTCAGCAGCCAGTCCAATCAGTTGCCTCAGAAGGAGAGGCAAGACAGCATCTCTCAGCTGGGACCAATTACTTTTTGGCCTCTTCCTCTCACAAAATCAGCTTCATTAGTGGCCATTCCACCTGGCAGCATTAGAGAGAGAGAAGAAACAATGTTGCCTCTTCCAACAGCTTGGTGGGGGTTGGTCTCCCTGTTTGTTTGGCTCCTTCTTTCCCACAGCGGGCTCCTCCTACAACCATTCCAACATTATATACTAGCTATGCTCTTCCCTCTTCTTTTTGCATGGACTTCGTTAATAGTATGTGATCTGTTATGGGAGGCTGCTTGTTTAGAGCAGTGGTTCCCAGCCTTGGGCACCCAGATGTTCTTGAACTACAACTTCCAGAAATCATGGCCAGCACACCTAGTGGTGAGAGCTTCCGGGAGTTTTAGTCTAAGATCCTCTGAGGACCCAAAGTTGGAAACCACTGGTTTAGAGCTTTTCCAACTGGACACCTCATAGTTTAGGAACCTTCTATTTCTAAAATAGCCAAGGTGCCCTTTTGAAAGAGCCGTCTGTCAAGGAGGTAAGACGGATGGCTTGTAGACAAAGGGCCTTTTCGGCAGCTGCCCCCAGACTATAGAATGCCCTCCCGGGTGAGATTCGTCTGGCGCCGATGCAGATGACATTCCGGTGCCAGGTTAAAGAAGGCTTCTAATTGAAATAATATCAACTGTGGGTCCTGATATCAATTTTTAGAGTATATATTTTAATTGTATTTTAATTGTTTTATCTTTTTGATGTATTTTACAATACAATAGGAGTAGAGTGGGTGGCATATTAGTTAAACAAACAAATAAATATAAGACCATTTAGATAGGAATAATTTGTGAGTGGATACCCTTCTGTTTCCTACTGCAAGTTGCTGGCCAGAAGAGCACTAACTTATGAAAGAGATGCACAACTTCCCATTATGTAGCAATCACAGCACAGAAAGCAAAAGCTCTGTATGCAGAAAAAGCTACTCTCTGTCTACAGCCTGGGATAATAGAGCAGGAGTGGGAACATATGGCCCTCCAGATGTTCACTGGCAAAAGTTTCCATGGATCCAAACTTGTAAGCAAGTCTACATTTGAATCATAGTAGTTGTAGCAACATCTGGAGCTCCATATTCCCCATTCCTGTGCCAAACATGACACTAATATTTGGGATCCCCATGTACTGGTTTTAAATTCGGCACACAAGAATTACTTTTCAGAAAAACAAACAGTGGGATTAAATTAAATTGTATTAAACTGAGAGTGAATTTTGCAATGTAATATATGAAATATGTAACAGTAAGTAGCTCTTTGTGGAAATGGTAGCATCTTTTCAAAACAACTGAGGACAACTAAGCGTTCCTTGAAGGAGGCAAAGTCAGAACAGAATCAGATGATTGTAAAGTTTTAGCTTATTGGGGAATTTTTCACACTGAAAGGATAAAAGCCAGCCAACTTAGCATTATCACAAACACACATTGTCAAACATGATAAAAGGAAACATTGATTCCATGTCCTGTGTGGTAAAGGCTATGTGGCAGAAAGAGACAAAATGTGAAAGTCCTATGCATCTTAAACAACTCTACTTGAGATGCCAAGGAAACATTATGGCCGCATAAGTCAATTACAGTTAGAGTTATAGGCTTCCTCTGGTTGCAACAAATGAATGTATAAACATGGAAAATGAACACAGCTGCAGAATTTCATGAAAAGAGGGGGAAATATAACAGGTTCATGTAAAATCCAACATAATTCTTGTTTTTCTACAAAGTGGTGCGATAGCATTATAATTTAACTGAGGTGTCACAGCCCATGAACTCTTGAAAGCTTTTATCATGGGACTTAGAAGGATGCATAAGTAAACATCCATAAGACTCAACTGTTAACTGACTATGTCTCGTTCCCATTTTTAGAACCATAGTCAGAGCAGTGGGAACTAGCAGAGCACCTCATCCATCATGTTCCTCAGTTGGATTCCACACACCTGGCATATGGTCCTAATTTAGCCTAACTGTATTAACCTTGCAGGTGTATTACAACAATATGGGAAAGAATTTTTTGTTGTTTTCATAACAGACATTTCAAACTACAATTAAGCTTTATTTGAAAACACTAGGCCTTGAGCTCTTCAAATAAATCCTAGGCGTTGACTTGTGAATTTGCACAAATCTCTTTATGCAGTTCAAAGAAAGAAAGAAAGAAAGAAAGAAAGAGGGAGGGAGGGAGGGAGGGTTATGTTAATCTACTGCAGCAAAAGCTACCAGAAAGTCTTGTCTCTTAAAGACAGATGGTTTACTTGGAATGAACTTTAGTGATCTTTGGTCCACTTCATCAGATCCTGAACCTTGTGTGGCTGCAGCCTACAACAGCTTACATCAACTAAGGCAGTGAATCTGACACAGGAACCTTTGTGCATAAACTATATAATGCAAAAACGGCGATGTCCCCAACTTTTGATATAATCAATGATTGGATATCAAGAATGTCCTGTCAACTTCTACACTTGTCATTCACACATTCTCATTGCTCTATTTGCTTAAATTATTGGAGCAAACTATATCTATCCTGTCACTTACTGTGGTTTAAGCATAACCAGCATTCCTCAAAATTGCAGGCAATCTTAGTTAGCCTTAACTAGAAATGGGCACAATCCTGCATCATTGGATCATACTGGATTGTCACAACATCAGAGGTGCTGTGCATTCCCTTCTCCCACCCCACCCCGGCTAGATCTCCCCACTCACGAGGCGGTGCACACTCCTCTTTGGATGTTTGACCAGTCACAGAAGGAGTACAGACTTTCTTTCTCTTCTTCCTCCAGCAGCTATGGAACCTTTGAGTGGCCTGCTGCTGGAGGAGGTGGAGAAGACTGGAGTGAAAAAACACCATCATATTTCTCCTACGCTGGCCGCATTGCATTGGCTGCCCATCTGTTTCCGCGTCAACTTCAAAGTTCTAATGCTTACTTATAAGGCCCTAAACGGTTTAGGACCTCGATACTTGGCGGAACGCCTACTTCCACCAAGGTCTACCCGGATCACCCGCGCGAGTCAGGAGGTGAGGCTGAGGAGCCTGACGCCGAGAGAGGCCCGGAAGGAGAAGACACGAAACCGGGCCTTCTCGGCGGTGGCTCCTCGCCTTTGGAACAATCTCCCTCCAGGAATTCGCGTGGCCCCTACACTGGGCATCTTCAAAACCCAATTAAAAACATGGTTATTTATTCAGGCCTTCCCTCCAGCCAATTCTTGATTTTCTTCTTCTTATTTTCCTATTTTTTAGTTTATTCTAGTTGTTTTGTATTAGCCATGTATCTGTTGCAGTTTATTGTTTAATTTTATATTGGAAGCCGCCTAGAGTGGTCCATTGGTCCAGATAGGCGGGGTATAAATCAAATAAATAAATGAATAAATAAATAAATAAATACCATGATTGGTCAAATGTCTGAAGAGGAGTGTGTGCCTCCTCGTGAATGGAGGAATCCAGCCTGGGGGAGGGGGATGCATGGCACCTGTGGTGTTGTGATGACAATCCAGCATGCTCCAACAACTCTGGATCATGCCCATTTCTAGACTTAATCACAGCAACAAGGAAGAAGGGAGGCCACAACATGACTCTTGATTTTCAGAACATGGTTTACTAGTTTACTATTAATGATACACTGTAATAAAACAGTTTGATGTCTTTGGCTTTAGTAAAAGAAAGTTCTTTTAGGATTGATGACATGTCAAGACAAATGGACCAGAAAATCAGGACAGGAGAATGTGCACTCTGTATCTATTCTCATACTGAAGACTATGAGAACTAGTTCAATCTGTCAGGGGCCTGTTATATTTAGAATGTAAATGAAAGTCATCAACATCAATATTTTACAATTTAATTAGAACAAGCTTACAACCAACTGGAACCAACTACAGAATCATTGTCCTCATCAATACTCACTGCATCTTGACAGCTGAGAACCTCCAGGATGCTGTTGAGTAATTCAATGCAATTCTTCTTCCCTAGGAGTTGTGTCGGTGTCTCTTCTGTCGGATCCAGGAGCTCCTTCAGTTCTTTGGTAATGACAGGGAGCAGAATGTCTCTGCACTCTGAAAGTAATAACTGGTTGTTCAAGAGGTTGTTCAAGAGGAGGTTATATGCAACTTTCTGCAGAAGTTTACAGGAGAAGCCTCCCTGCCTCCACTATCCTTAATTGCAGTCTTTTTGCATTTGGAGTCTATGCTTTGATCCCCTAACATTTTGCTAATGTAGTTGTGCAGAAATGCATTCATTCTGAGATAAATTAATTAGTTAAGCATCTACATTCAGTTCATGGTTAAAATAACCACACATCTCCAGTCCTCAGAACTTGCTGACTGATTGAATCCATTTGAATAGAATGCAACACTTGTAGGGCCTTGCAGATAATAAACATCTTCCTTCCAAACTAACTTCTTTAAACTCTACTTTTCATCTTCCAATAAAATTTCCTTATGGGAGAAGATGAATATGTGACCCACAGCCATCAAGGCAGCAAAATGTGCATTAAATTGTGAGATTTGCATGTGTTTTACAGTAAATCAAAGCAAAGTAATTAAACCAAATGGCAGGAATAACTAAGCTGAAGATCCATTTGACAAAGAATTACTGCCTATTATTAAGTTGAGCTATTTTCTGCCTTCATTTGCATTCAGGATGCTACATGCATAATCTCTAGAACAGTAACAGTACCTATTAGGCATATGCTGTATGTACTTCCACACAATCTCAAATTTTGGGAAAGAAAAAGAGAACCAACAAAACAAAACAGTAACTCAGGAATGAAGTCAGAAACCCAGCTGCTCAAAACATGACCAGATATCACTGTTCCACAGAAAGGGATGATCATTTGTCAGCCTTCTACTCCTGTCTGAATATTGTTACATCTCAAAAAATTCTGTCTTCACTATCCAAAAGAAAGTGCCTCCCCTTCCACAAAAAACAAACAAACCCTCTTTTATGATGGGGAACCTATAATCAACAAAATATACGTAATGACATGAAAAGGCTTGACAAGAAAACCCTGGAGAAGACATGTGTTTCCATTCAAATTTGTTATTTCTTAATACGAAACTATGCTTTTCCAAAGTTTCTCAGCATGTACAACTAGTGTATGAGCAGGCAATCCACCAGTCAAAAGAGGTTTGCTATAGGAAGAATACAGTTTTATTTCACTAATTCTAATTATTCTGTGAAATGACTGTAGTGAATTTGCTTGCAAGGGACTCTTCCAATTTCTAACATCCAGATGTTAGGACAGGAAAGGTATGTATGAGATTGCCTACAGGCATATTCACAGACAGGGCAAGATATGGAGTAGGGTGAATGAAGGAATGACTTGCCCATCAGCAGCGCCCCCTCATTTCTGAAGAACAAAGGCAGGATGTCCCCTCTGTCCTCTTACAGAGAGGGTCAAGAAGGAAATGTGAGAAGGAATTGACATAATGAACTGTAGGAATATCAGTGTAGGTGGAATAAAAGACAGTCTAGGAAACCTGAGGAAATCCTTCTTTTCTAAATCTATTCTTTCCCAAGCGAAGACATGTGTCTTGCTCAGTGTAAGCTGAGTTGCACCCAATGACTTCCAGCACTGGCAAAGAGTGTAAAGCTGGAATGACCACAGAAATTGGTCATAATCTGGGGTGGGTTGAATAAATAGAGTGTGAAAACTTGGTGAAGGAAGTACACATAAAGGAATCAGATCCAGATATGTACGTGTGTGGGTGTGTGGGTGGGTTATGCACATACATAAGAGTCTCCCTGCTCTCTTGATCCCAATGCAGTCTCTTGCACCCTAAAAACAATGATCTTCTTGAGGAATGGTGGACTTTTCAGAATGGCATGAGATAAGGTATGGGGCTACAGCAGAAGGTTGCTATGGCAGATATGGGAGGTGCGCGCACATGCGCATATCTTCCCACTTCTGAGATCAATGTGCAAAAGCTGATAAAGTCTGGTTAATTGTGTTCGCTGTTCCGGAATGACTGGTGGCTGTTCATAAGCACTTAAATCCAACCCTTAAATCCATTCTCTGTAAATCCCAACCACTGACATCAATAATTGAGATATTCTTAGCAAGCACAATTTAGTACATAACCTGAAGCCTTACTTTTTGTTTTAAAAAATTTATTTTAAATAACTTTGCCTTGACATCCCTTGTGGATAGATTCAGTTTATTTGGGTGAATTGATAGATCTATGGAAACCTCTTTTTTAATTATTTATTTTTGGAATTTATTGCCCTGTTACTGTCTTAGGGCTAAAAAATATATGAAAATAACATTTTACAGTGCCCAGTTTGAACATCTCTGGGGGAGAATATATTTGTGCCAAGAATAACATGCATTTGTTCTGTGACCAATGAATAGGGAGTTCCTGGCAGCTGTCCAAGTTCTCAATTGTTGTTTTTCCTGCTTGTGACTTTTCCTTAATACAAGGTGAGAGAAGATGGATTGGGTGCAATTATGCAGCCAAGACAGTAAATGTTTGTATCAATATGGAGCCGAAAATGTTACTGAGTGAAGACAAGGACTGAAACAGCATGTACAAATTAATACATACACAGCAATTAAAATGCCTATGTAGAAGCTGATGGGAAACTGTCTAGCCCGTAGCACAAGGCAAGAACGCTTGAGAAGCTGATGCCCTGAGACACCGCTGAATGGCAGCTGAAGGTATCTCACTGGTGCCCTATGATGATCACTGGAGAGAGGGGTCTTTCTCTGAGATTCTTACTGTTCTAGCCCAAAGCAGAATGCCATACTGGGCTTCTATACCCTCTCTAAACCTTTTTACTAAACCATTCCAATTCTCTGAATCTCTTTCAGAACCAAATAGAAAACAACAGCAGGAAAGAAATCACAGTTCTTCTAGTTTCCTCCCGTCACATCTTGAATACTAACAATGTCAGCCTTCTTCATGGATTGCTGCCTTGTCGTGGCGAAGGGGCTTGAGTAACTCAGAGAAACTATGGGCTATGCCATGCAGGGACACCCAAGACGGACAGGACATAGTGGAGAGTTCCGACTAAACGCAATCCACCTGGAGTAGGAAATGGCAAGCCACTCCAGTATCTTTGCCAAGAACGCCCCATGATCAGAAACAAAAGGCTAAAAGATATGACGCTGGAAGATGGGCCCCTCAGGTCGGAAGGCGTCCAACATGCTACTGAGGAAGAGCGGAGGACAAGTACAAGTAGCTCCAGAGCTAATGAAGTGGTTGGGCCAAAGCCGAAAGGACGCTCAGCTGTGGACGTGCCTGGAAGTGAAAGGAAAATCCAATGCTGCAAAGAAAAATACTGCATAGGAACCTGGAATGTAAGATCTATGAACATTGGGAAGCTGGAGGTGGTCAAACAGGAGATGGCAAGAATAAACATCGACATCCTGGGCATCAGTGAACTAAAATGGACAGGAATGGGCGAATTCAGCTCAGATGATTATCATATCTACTATTGTGGGCAAGAATCCCGTAGAAGGAATGGAGTAGCCCTCATAGTCAACAAAAGAGTGGGAAAAGCTGTAATGGGATACAATCTCAAAAATGATAGAATGATGTCAATACGAATCCAAGGCAGACCATTCAACATCACAATAATCCAAGTTTATGCACCAACCAGCATTGCTGAGGAGACTGAAATTGAACAATTCTATGAAGATTTACAACACCTTCTAGAACTGACACCAAAGAAAGATGTTCTTCTCATTCTAGGGGACTGGAATGCTAAAGTAGGGAGCCAAGAGATAAAAGGAACAACAGGGAAGTTTGGCCTTGGAGTTCAGAACGAAGCAGGACAAAGGCTAATAGAGTTTTGTCAAGAGAATAAGCTGGTCATCACAAACACTCTTTTCCAACAACACAAGAGGCGACTCTATACATGGAAATCACCAGATGGGCAATATCGAAATCAGATTGATTATATTCTCTGCAGCCAAAGATGGAGAAGCTCTATACAGTCAGCAAAAACAAGACCTGGAGCTGACTGCGGCTCTGATCATCAGCTTCTCATAGCAAAATTCAAGCTTAGACTGAAGAGATTAGGAAAAACCACTGGGCCACTCAGGTATAATCTAAACCAAATCCCTTATGAATACACAGTGGAAGTAAAGAACAGATTTAAGGAACTAGATTTGGTGGACAGAGTGCCTGAAGAACTTTGGATAGAGGCTCGTAACATTGTCCAGGAGGCAGCAACGAAAACCATCCCAAAGAAAAGGAAATGCAAGAAAGCAAAGTGGCTGTCCAACGAGGCCTTAGAAATAGCAGAGAGGAGAAGGGAAGCAAAATGCAAGGGAGATAGGGAAAGTTACAGAAACTTGAATTCAGACTTCCAAAGAATAGCAAGGAGAGACAAGAGGGCCTTCTTAAATGAACAATGCAAAGAAATAGAGGAAGATAACAGAAAAGGAAAGACCAGAGATCTGTTCAGGAAAATTGGACATATTAGAGGAACATTTTGCGCAAAGATGAACATGATAAAAGACAAAAATGGGAGGGACCTAACAGAAGCAGAAGACGTCAAGAAGAGGTGGCAAGAATACACAGAGGAATTATATCAGAAAGATTTGGATATCCCGGAAAACCCAGACAATGTAGTTGCTGACCTTGAGCCAGACATCCTGGAGAGCGAAGTCAAGTGGGCCTTAGAAAGCCTGGCTAACAACAAGGCCAGTGGAGGTGATGGCATTCCAGTTGAACTATTTAAAATCTTGAAAGATGATGCTGTTAAGGTGCTACATTCAATATGCCAGCAAGTTTGGAAAACTCAACAGTGGCCAGAGGATTGGAAAAGATCAGTCTACATCCCAATCCCAAAGAAAGGCAGTGCCAAAGAATGCTCCAACTACCGTACAACTGCACTCATTTCGCACGCTAGCAAGGTTATGCTCAAAATCCTGCAAGGTAGGCTTCAGCAGTATGTGGACCGAGAACTCCCAGAAGTACAAGCTGGATTCCGAAGAGGCAGAGGAACTCGAGACCAAATTGCTAACTTGCGCTGGATTATGGAGAAAGCCAGAGAGTTCCAGAAAAATATCTACTTCTGCTTCATTGACTATGCGAAAGCCTTTGACTGTGTGGACCACAGCAAACTATGGCAAGTTCTTAAAGAAATGGGAGTGCCTGACCACTTTATCTGTCTCCTGAGAAACCTATATGTGGGACAGGAAGCAACAGTTAGAACTGGTCATGGAACAACTGAGTGGTTCAAAATTGGGAAAGGAGTACGGCAAGGCTGTATATTGTCCCCCAGCTTATTTAACTTATATGCAGAATACATCATGCGGAAGGCTGGACTGGAAGAAACCCAAGCCGGAATTAAGATTGCCGGAAGAAATATCAACAATCTCAGATATGCAGATGATACCACTCTGATGGCAGAAAGTGAGGAGGAATTAAAGAACCTTGTAATGAGAGTGAAAGAGGAGAGTGCAAAAAACGGTCTGAAACTCAACATCAAAAAAACTAAGATCATGGCCACTGGTCCCATCACCTCCTGGGAAATAGAAGGGGAAGATATGGAGGCAGTGTCAAATTTTATCTTCCTGGGCTCCATGATCACTGCAGATGGAGACAGCAGCCCTGAAATTAAAAGGCGCCTTCTTCTTGGGAGGAAAGCGATGACAAATCTTGACAGCATCTTGAAAAGCAGAGACATCACCTTGCCAACAAAAGTCCGAATAGTCAAAGCTATGGTTTTTCCTGTCGTGATGTATGGAAGTGAGAGCTGGACCATAAAGAAAGCAGACCGCCGAAGAATTGATGCCTTTGAATTGTGGTGCTGGAGGAGGCTCTTGAGAATCCCCTGGACTGCAAGGAGAACAAACCTATCAGTTCTAAAGGAAATCAACCCTGAATGCTCACTTGAAGGACAGATCCTGAAGCTGAGGCTCCAGTACTTTGGCCATCTCATGAGAAGAAAAGAGTCCTTGGAAAAAACCTTGATGTTAGGAAGGTGTGATGGCAAGAGGAGAAAGGGACGACCGAGGATGAGATGGCTGGACAGTGTCTGTGAAGCAACCAACATGAACCTGACACAACTCCGGGAGGCAGTAGAAGACAGGAGGGCCTGGCGTGCTCTGGTCCATGGGGTCACGAAGAGTCGGACACGACTAAACGACTAAACACACACACAACAATGTCAGCATCTCATTCACAGCCTTAAAAACCTACCACCGTGATAAAGCAGAGCACCGCGCCCACACAAACACATATTAGAAAACAGTAATTTGTTCCTGTCACTCAGTTATCATACCTAAGCAGAAGCTTGAGCGCTCTGCCTAAGAGACAATTGGACTTTACAGTAACTGACACAACAGAGAGGAAAATACACTAATTGTGCAAGATGGATTTCCCGCTATTTATGGAACATTGCAAACCGATCCATACACCAATCCATTTCCATTAATCAAGAGCATAAATGAACGAATATTCAAATTACTATATTAATCTTTGTCGCTAGAATAATATAATAATTATCTTTGTAGCCTTTAATTTAACAAAGTAAGGCTTGATATTAATGGTTACTGCAATGTGTGCAGCTGCTCATATTCATTTTACTGGACGTTTATAGATAATAGTAGACATTATTAAGATGTAATCATGTCTTAATGTGCCCTTCTACCACCCCAAAACATTGATTTTTGGATTGTGGTCAACCATTTATAGTGAGCGATGGCTTGCATAAGAGATTGTGTAAAAATGTACTTTAAGGTACAGACTGCAAATCCAGAAGATCAGCTCCACATAATCTCCGTTCATAAAAAACTGGAAAATAACTTTCTTCTTTAAAATAGCACTCAAAAACAACTCACCAAAAGGAAAAGGAAAGCTTTAGCTCTTTGGCAGAGCATATTCTCTGACTGCAGACATTCTTAGGTTTATACACGTAGAGCTTGGGAAAAAATCCTGCCAATCACTGTCAACAATTCTGGATCACATGGATTAATCATGGAAGGCAGATTCCAACATTCCTGCGTAGCAACACACCCTGTAGGATGCTACTTTGGGAAGAGGCAGTAGCAAGCAATGCCACATTTTTTGTGTTTTCAGCTTAACAATATGTATTATAACTCTCGGTATAATAGGTACTCCTCAAAATGTTTTTTTAAATATCAGATTTTGTTTTATTTTTATGTATTTTTATCATTTTTCATTATTTTACATTTAAAATTAAAGTGAACATAACCAATGTATTAGTAACACGTTACTCCTAAAATTACAAGTAGCCTTTATGGTATCAAGTTATAACTTTTCAGAAACAACAGTTCATACAAACATGTTAGCCATTTTCCAGCTTCAACAATCCTGTTTAGCCCTAATCCAGCCTGGGATAATGTCACTATAGTTACATCCCAAGTGAGACAAAGAGGAGTCCCACTGCCAGGATAAAGGCGGTACAGAAGTACGGTAAATAAAATAATAAATGGTTGCTGTAGGTTTTTTGGGCTGTTTGGTCATGTTCTGGAGGTTTTTCTTCCTAACGTTTTGCCAGTCTCTGTGGCTGGCATCATCAGAGGACAGGAGTTTGTCTGTGTTCTGGTGTAGTGTGTGAGATAGTTGAGTATGTGTAGCTGTGGGATCAGCTTTTGTCCTTTTCAGGAGATTGGGTGATTATGGTGTTCAGGATGCTTTTTGTTACGGGTGTATTGTTGTGATAAGGGGGGGAGATAATCTGTCACTGTGATGGATTGGTATTCATTAGTCTTTTGTGTGCAGTAATCACCAGGCCTTGTGGCTGGGTAGAGCCCAAAAAACCTACAACAAACATCGGATCCCAGCTGTGAAAGTCTTCGAGAAAAAAATAAATATTCAGCTTTGGGAGCTACTAGCATTTTGTAGCTAGTTTTTGCCTCTGGTTTTTGCCTCTCTCAAAACATCTGACATGGGTGCAAAGGACTTTGGATCTTGTGGTACTTAAACTACTACTCCCTCTCAGCTCAATCTGTATGTTGCAAATGAAGTCAAATACTAGAAAATGCTATTGGTAACTCCCTCCCAAAGGAAGTGAAATTTTAATAAATGCTGCAACACTTTCTAGGCCAAAACAAAATTATGAAGCTCAGGATATTTCTTGGTTAAGTAATTTTGAGGATCAAACAGCACTGAAAGCAAGCTTCATTAAAGGAACGGCTGCAATGTGCCTTTAATGAAAATTCCTAATGTATGATTTGCTTTGTTTTGTAAGTATACGTACTAGTACAAAGCTGTGAGACTCATTTTAAAAATGGAACATACTCTAGAGTTGCTTATAGAATGGCACGGCAATACATTTTAACAGATGATTTGCTGTACATGTAGGTGATTCCAGTGGTAGACTTTTAAACAGAATAGGCTGATCTCTGTAGCACAGAAATGCTTACTGCCTGAGGTTTCTTCGTGTGTGTTCATTGTGTATGCATTTAGTGACATTTGACTTCACTGTCAGCTTCTGTAAACTTTAGTTATGCAAAATAGATGTACATAACACATTTTAACATAATTATTTCCACAGAATATTTGAACTCGGGTTTGCAATGGCAATCTATAAGGTGGAGAGAATCTTTGCCTTTAGCCGCATATCTTAAGAACTATTTTTTTTAATGATGCAGTTTGATTAAATATACAGGAGCCCCAGGGCAAATGTTACACAACCCACTGATTCAGCTCCAGTTGACCATTTGCTTACATCATCTTTTCACTACTCAACCGAAGGCCACACTAATCTTGAGAGCTTGTAAACCCAGCTATTGGAACTGGATGGCACTAAACTCCTCCAAAGCAAAGCAGAGCAGAGCAAAGCGACAGATGTCTCAATCACAAAAAAAGGGGAAGAGGTGAGAGGCATGAGCAGCTTTCCTTTCCCGATGTTCATCACTGTTTTTCTCTGTGAGTTTCTCTGAACAGAAGTGACAAAAAGAAAAGTGGGAGCAAGTTCTTGCAGGGGTAGAGGAGAAGCATAGTTGGGAGACAGCTCAACAATCCACATTTGACTTTAAAGTTGACAATATCCTCCCAACCCTGCTTTGCAAGGATTCACATACTCCAAGCTGAGCCATTCCATAGTGATCACATTAATTTGGGGGAGTAAGTGAGAAATGCCTCGTTGACTCAGCAATGCAAAAAGTTTGGGACTGTCCCAGTTCACTCAGCCGTCCATCCTTCTGAGGTGTGTGGGGGTGCATGTTTAGTCTGCATAATTAAATTGTAAACTGCCCAGAGAGTTCTTTAAGTGCTATGGGGAGGTATATATGCAGCATGCTTTGCTTTTGCTTTGCTTATTGCACTTCTACATTTCATGGTTGAATGCCAGTTCAGCCACTGCACTGAAATTGGTAGAGGAAAATAAAGAATATAATGTCCTGTGATGAAGCATAATAATTCCCATGTATGCCATGAGCTTTCAGAGGGTGAGGGACCCTTAGCCCTCCAGACATTTTGGGATCCTGCAATCTCATTGCATTTCGCTGGATGGAAGTGATTGTCCCAAATTGTTGAAGTCCCAAAACAGTGAAGTCCTCATCAGTCAGCGTTAGAGCAAGTACATTTAAGGGGTTGGAGAAGAGCTCACAAGCCCTGACCCTCTTCCTCCATTCCCTTCACTCTCTTCAATGAGGAGGGTGATGCTATCTGCGGAGGTTCTCCATGTGAATCAGGAACCTGGGAAAAATCAAGAAGAGTCACATGGACTCTATTATGCTCCTTTTCAGCTCTTCTTTTCAGCTTCATCACCCTCCATTTGTAGAGAAATGAAACTGGAAAACAAAGAAATGTGGCTTGTAGGATCTTCTGTACCTATGTAGAGGTTCTTCTCTACTTGATTCAACAGCCAAAAGCCTTAGTTGGAACAGCCAAGAATCTACAGTCCTCGTCTACAAAACCTTAATTAGAACAGAGGTCAAGCCAAGGGGAGGGCAGAGGGTGGAAAGTGGAGAAAGGACATCCCAAGCAACCACCATTTGTTCCAGGTACAGTGATGCCTCGCTTAACGAGTGCCTTGCTCAACAATGAATTCGCATAACGATGGCCTTTGCTGGAAATTTTGCCGCCTCACCTAATGATGTTTCCTATGGGGGATTTTCGCATAACGATGTTTTGGGACCTTGCTTCACTTAACGATGACAGTTTTAGGTCCCCTGTTTCGCTTAACTTTTTTTTTGACAGCCCTGTTTTCGCTATTTTAAAAATATTCTAAAATGTTTAAAAATGTTTAAAATGCTTGGAATCGTTAGTGCACCTAATAAAACCTTCATTAAAGTAATTTGGCTTTGTTCTGAGTCTTTTTGAATTTTGGTGATTTGTTTTTCACCATTGAAATGTGTTGAATAGGCTCCTATTGGAACGGATTAACCGGTTTTCAATGCATTCCTGTGGGAAATGGTGTTTCGCTTAATGATGTTTTCACATAACGATGTTTTTAATGGAACCAATTAACATTGTTATGTGAGGCACCACTGTATCTCAGTATCAGCTTGGTATCTGCAATCTCAGCTTTTCCCCTTAAATACTGTCACAAATAAAATAGATATATAAGAAATTGTTTATGCCTCACACAGCATTCAGATGAAAAGAACATTCACTATTTCAGTGTTCCAAACCCAAACTGTGCTTACAACAGCAGATTTCATCAGTATAAAATACAGTTTCAAAAGACCGTCCTTTACGTATGAGTAATATTGACAAATGTGGCCCTACCAGCTGCGGTTATTTTCCACAGATCTTTAAAAAGGTTGCTATGCGGAGCTGTCAGGATACTTTCACTTCTTGACAATTTAAGTGAAATGATGTGTTCATTACCAAAAAGGCAAATTAAATTTTTAGTCCATTCTCCCAAAAATCCAAAATCATTTTTTTAATTTCTGATCCTTGTGGGCAGACTTCTCCCCAAAGTAAAGAAAAAATGTTTTATAATTACTTATAAAGGAAATTTAGATGCTTGTGGGTGGGGAATTGCTTTTATAAGAGCTAGATTTATAACTCTTACTGCTGTTAGGAAGGATATGAAGATACAACTTTGGCATTTTAAATGGCTTCATTTACTACAACAATATTAATGCCCTGTTTTTATAGATTGATTGAAAAAATGTTGTTAGCTGCCTTTAATATTATTTAGCAGAAAGGTAGGATAAAAATACAGACAGTAATAAACTGCATGTTGACATTAAATTACTTTACATTTAATATTCAGGACCATTTAAAATGCAAATAGAATTATTAGGGGATGGCAATTATCAGGACTCTTGTAAAGAATTTAGTACTTTTCTCCCCTGCTGTGTTCCTCAGAAAAATCCTGAAGATTATATTTGTGATTTTCAGAGGAAACCCACCACTGATGCGGATGAGCAATTTTCTCCGAATTCAAGTTTAAATGAGAGTTTTTGGAGGACCAAAGGATAGGAGAAAATGATTATACTGTATCTCTTCCATTCTCTGCAGATCAGTATCACAACTGCTTTAAGATAAAGGGGACAAAACCATGGAGGGAGGGGACATGATAATAAGCAGATTGGATAGAATTTGACTATCATGCCACTCTGTCTCTCAGTATTCCCCAGCTGAATATCACAATATTGACCTAAGCTGTAGGATTCTTGTAAGGCCCAGACACCAGTTGCATGAACGACTGCAGCATTTGGGGCTCTTTAGTCTAGAGCAGTGGTCGGGGGAATAGGTGTAAATTACCCCAAATGGGATAAAAATGAAAATCCTGTGGGTAATGAGCAGAGCAGTTCCTTAATTCCTCCTCACTTTCTGCCATCAGAGTGGTATCATCTGCATATTGGAGGTTGTTGATATTTCTTCCAGCAATCTTAATTTGGGATTCCTCCAGTCCAGTTTTTCGCATGATGTACAGTATTCTGCGTATAAATTAAATAGTCAGGGAGGCAATATACAGCCTTGTCGTACTCCTTTCCCAATTTTGACAATCATTTGTTCCATATCCAGTTCTAACTGTTGCTTCCTGTCCCATGTATAGGTTTCTCAGGAGATAGATAAGATGGTCAGGCACTCCCATTTCTTTAAGGACTTGCCATAGTTTGCTGTGGTCCACAAAGGCTTTTGCATAGTCAATGAAGCAGAAGTAGATGTTTTTCTGGAACATGGTCTAGAGGGGCGGGGTAAAAATCAAATAAATAAATAAATAAATAAATAAATAAATAAATAAATAAATAAATAAATAAATAAAATAAAATAAAATAAAATAAAATAAAATAAAACAAAATAAAATAAAATAAAATAAAATAAACTCTCTGGCTTTCTCTATAATCCAGCGCATGTTAGCAATTTTATCTCTAGTTCTTCTACCCCTTCAGAATCCAGCTTGTACTTCTGGGAGTTCTTGGTCCACATATCTACCTTGGAGGATTTTGAATGTAACCTTGCTAGTGTGTGAAATGAGTGCAATTTTATGGTAGTTGGAGGATTCTTCGGCACTGCCCTTCTTTGGGATTGGGATGTAGACTGATCTTTTCCAATCCACTGGCCACTGCTGAGTTTTTCATTGATGATGATAAAAAATAGTGCACTGGTCCTTTGATGTTGGGCTGTGGCACCAGGGTGGGTGACATGACCTTTAGCCTGGTTTGTTCTTTTTTGCACACAGAATGATTAAAGTGGTAGGAAAAGCCCCCCCCCAACTCTTCCTTGGCTGTCTCTAGCAAGCACGTCATTGCTAGCAGCACTCTGGCAGCCATTGATGATGATTAAATCCTCTGCGAGCTAGCAAAAATTTAATGCAACTTGCTAGGCACGTTGGACACCTTACTACTCCCTATATGATCCCATGGCTGGTGTGCAATGTTTTCCAGCAAAAATGGTGCACATTTTTATTAAATGTGGTGCATCCTGCTAATTCGGTACATATCCTGGCAGCCATTGATACTGATGGTATATCCTGCTAGTTCGGTACACAGCTTGTGTAGATTCAATAAGATTTTGAATTCAAATAATGTATTATTTCCTTCCTTTCAAATCAAGGGGGTAATGTTGGCGTATATAAATTTTTGGGAGGGGGAGGGTAAAAGGTAAAAAAGTTCCCTGACCCCTGATCTAGAGAAAAGGAGCCTGAGGGGGACATGATTGAGATGTATAAAATTATGCAGGGGATGAATAAAGTGGATAGAGGGAAGCTCTTTTCCTCTCACACAGTACCGGAACCAGGGGTCATGCACTCAAATGGAATGTTGGGAGAGGGAGAGCAGACAAAAGAAAATATTTCTTTACCAAGCACGTTGTTGGTCTGTGGAACTCCTTGCCACAGGATGTGGTGATGGAATCTGGCCTAGATGCCTTTAAAGGGGAACTCCACAGATTCCTGGAGGAAAAGTCCATTGAAGGTTACTAGCCATGATAGGGATGTATACTTTACAGGCTTAAAAGGAAGATAGCTCAAAATGCCAGATGAAGAGGAGGGGTATCAGGAGATAGGTATCTAGTTGTCTCGTGTGCAAGACAACTGGATACCTGTTGTCTTGCACACGGTGGGACCACTGTGAGATTCAGGAAGCTGGACTAGATGGACCCTTGACTTGATCCATTAGGGCTCTTATTATGTTCTTATGACTGGTTTGCCTTTGCCAGCATCCTTGGCCATTGGCCATGCTAACTACAACTTATGGGAGTTGGCATCCAACAAAATAATCTATGCAAAGCACTTCAAATATGCAAAAACACCAATGCTAAGCATTATAAACACAGAGTCCTATTTTCAGTTCTTTCCTCAAAAAGGCCGAAAGTGACATTCCTGATAAATTTTAGCGCTAGTAACTTGCAAATGACTTTCTCAGCAAAGGTCTTAAAATCTGTGCAGAACAATTATGCCAAGTAGTCAGCATCTACCACGCAAAAATAGCAAGCTCATCCTGTTTCCAGAAAATGTAGAGTCTCTCTCTCTTTTTTTTTCTGAAAAAAGCTTTATTCTGACAAGTGCTGCCGGTTGTGGAAATGCCATTCAGCATTCTGTATGGAACAATCCCAGTAGACCTAAATCATAATTAGAATAAATCAGACGAACATCACAGGTTGGAGGCACGTAGTACTTTTCAAAGAGAAGGTTAAAAACAAAAGCTTTCCCCTACTTGCTGATCTGATTTTAGCAACTAACTCTGTCTCCCTTGCAGCTGAAACTATAAAAGAAACTTCTGCTTGGCTAGTGGTAGGAAGGAGGCTGCCTCATAGTAAATCAGTCCATTAATCCATCAGATTATCCCAGGGCTCCATCTAATTTCAGGAAGGATTCCTTTCCCAGTTCTATCTGGAGATCCCATACAATTACTCAACAGGCCCAAACCTACCTAGGTTCTGAAACCAGGCAATCTTGGCTGTGCTTGGGTAGTAATATAATAGCCTTTGGGTGATACTAATGCAGAAGACCACTTCTTTATTATGAAGTCCTTTAGAAGAAAACACAGTCACACAGTATCCTTTCTATCTATCCCAACCATGAAGCCCAGTCAGCTAGGATTAGACTGGTGTTCAACACTCATTTAGGGACGTGGTGGCGCTGCAGGTTAGACCGCAGAAGCCTCTGTGCTGTAAGGTCGGAAGACCAGCAGTTGTAAGATTGAATCCACGTGGCAGAGTGAGCTCCCATCGCTTTGTCCCAGCTCCTGCCAACCTAGCAGTTCGAAAGCATGTAAATGCAAGTAGATAAATAGGTACCACCACGGTGGGAAGGTAACGGGATTCTGTGTCTAATCGTGCTGGCCATGTGACCACGGAAGATTGTCTTTGGACAAACGCTGGCTCTATGGCTTGGAAACGGGAATGAGCATCACCCCCTAGAGTCGAACACGACTAGACAAAAATTGTCAAGGGGAACCTTTACCTTTACCTTACAACACTCGTTTATTAGTTTATTTGCTTGATTTACATCCCATCTTTCTCCCATGAAACAGACTCAGAGTGGTTACAAGAGTTAACAAAAAACATGTTTAAAAGCACAATGAATTAACATAGTGATGATAAAACATGATTAAATAATTATCTCAGAAGTGCAGAACTAGAAGGGACCCTATGGATCGAGTGCAGCCCGTGTCAAGGAGGCCTAGTGGGGAATCAAACTCCCAGTCTCTGGCTCCGCAGCCAGATGAGCTGTCTGCAGTGTTAAAATCCTCATTAGCTCAAACCAATTAAAACACAGTGAAAAGCAAATGTAAAACATATGTTAAAAAATGGGCCGTGCCCCTGAAAAACCACAACAACTGCTTTCCGAGCTCAAGTGCCAGCTTCAAAAAGAAAATTTTCACCGGCCAAAGGAAGGAGAGTAAGGAGAGGGGCAAACCTAGCCTCATGAGGCGGAGAGTTCCATGGACTGCAAACAGCCACCAAAATGCCCTCCCCTGAAGATCTCAGAGACTGAGGGGAGTTTAAAGCAGTTAGTTTGGCATCACTACATTCTAGATGATCAGAATTAAGAATTTGCACTCTCTTGCTAAAATACTAGGTACTTTTTAAAAGTTCAGCAGCTGCGATGTGAAAATACAGAAATTCATGAAACATTTGACGCATGGGAAAGAAGCCTTCATGTTTTTCTCCATTAGGGTTCACTTGACTAATTTCTCAAGGAGTTATGCAACTGTTTGCAACAAATGAGCTTTTCAAACAAACCCAGCTTCTTTGCAGAATTGAGGGCTTGTCTTTTTATACTTGAATGACAATATCTGACTCCCAGATATGACAATATCTGACTTCCCAAATGAAGAGGTTTCAATGTTTTATGCAGTTGTTCAAAAGCATAAAACATCACTAGATTAATCAAAAGCCTCCATCACTTTGATATTTTATTTCACTGTGGTCACCCATGTGTTAGGAATTCTTTGCTAGCATTCCTCAGTGGGGAGCACAACAGAGAAAAAGGCATCATCATCCCCAAAATGATATGGGGGAGGAGGGATCTAAAATGGTCCCTTCATTGGAGGAGCTGTTATCATCCTTCCCCCTGCTGCCCGACACACATCCACCCTCAGACCTTGCCTGCTTCAGAGTGGAGTTTGTAAAGCACCTTTCAAACCAAATGAATGCAGTGACATACTAAAGCAATCCATATCTGAATAGCGCTGAGGGTGGTGTTCTGGAACTGGAAGACTATTTTAGCACAGCTATGCTTTGGATGGCTTTGGTGCGCCATTTTACTCGAGTTACTTTTCATTCTCTGCTGCTGAAGGCTGGGAAACCGTCCAGAACGTGCCTTGAGGCAGCACAATTAAATGAAGCTTGGAGAAGCAGAAAGGCTGATTTGGGCTAGTGGAAGTCCACTAGCATATTACTAGCACATTGCTGGATTTCAGCCAATGGCATTTTTTAAAAAAAAAATAGTTTCTTAATAAAGTTTTCAAACTTTCTTTTAAATAATACCATAAGGGAGGACTAAAATGTCATTTCACGTTATTTGTTTTGACTGATTTGGATTTACTGTCTGAGGATAAACACACAATATTCCAATACAGAAAGAGTTTGTGCTCTTATTTACTCTCATTAAATTCTGTAAAAGCTCCAGAGTCTATTGCGCAGGCCTCCAGGCACAATTAAAAATGAATTGCTTCCCTTTATCAACAGAGAAGAAAAGGACCTGACTGTTTTGCAAATCACTTCTCACAGATACTCTAGATAAGATTTCTTTATTGGTATGATACTATAGGCCTTCTTTCTTCAAAGACATGGCTTGAATTTTTACATTGCCTTCTAGGTAACCAAAAGTGCAGGGTTAATTTTTTTTCTTCCCCTCTAAAAATTCTTTTAGAAAAACATACAAGGGAGAAACAGGCCAGTTAGCTTAACAGCTGCTCTGTGTAATTTGGTAAAAAATGTTCTTAAAATTAGAATTGTTGAACATGTAGAAGAACCAGCTCAGTGAGAAAGAATCAGCATGGCTTCCACAGAGGTAACTACAGTACCTCACAAACTTTTGCACTTCTTTGAAAGCATTAACATGAATGTGGATATGAGGTAATCTTAGTTATTATTACATACATGGTCCTTAAAAATCATTTTTATCTTAATTCATACACACATACTCATACTCATACGCAGACACACACACACACACACACACAGAGAGAGAGAGAGAGAGAGAGAGAGAAACATGTATCTGGCTGTATCTATATGTGCACAAACACACACACACACACACACACACACACACACACACACACACACACACACATGCAGCAGTCATCACAGTTACATAAGCTCCAAATCATTTAACTTATATTTAACTAAGGTACTGGCAGGTTTTACAGGGGGGTGCAATCTCCTTCTCCTATGAGACATTGCAAACAGTTTTCTAAAGTTTTTTTTCTTCCTTTATCTGTAACAGCAAAAGAATGAGTCCCACTGAAATCAGACCAAGCAGTTAGCTGGTCCAGTACTGTACCCTACTTTCAACAACAATGAACGGATGACTCTGGAAATTCCGATTTATAGCCAGTGGTATATGTGCAGCAGGTGGTATAGTTGGAAGTGTAGGTGTGCAACATGAGGATGCTTATACAGTAATCAACTCCTAGGCAAATGGTCTGTGGCATAACCATCCTCCATAACTCAATTCATCCTCCGTAACTCAGCTCAGCTATCCCACAAACTGCACCAGAGCACAGACAGAGTTCTGACTCCTGTCCTCTGAAGATGCCGGCCACAGAGACTGGCAAAACGTTAGGAATAAAAACCTCAAGAACACAGCCAGACAGCCGAAAAACCTACAACCACCATCCTCCATAAATTTGTCAGATCCCATTTAAAAGCTGAGGTGGTGGCCATCACCTCATTGTGTGGCAGAGGACTCTGTAGATTAATTGCACGTTGTGTGAAGATGTACTACATCTATTTATCAATCAAATGCAATGAGTGACCTCCAATTCTAGTATTATAAGACTGGGAGAAGACTTTATATCTTCATAATCTTCCTGTGTATTCATGTGTTTCAAACTGGTTTTATGAATGCTCACATACCTAAGGGCTCTACAGACATTTGTAGCATGAGTTATGAGTTGGAACAAATGTCTCATAAAAGGAAAAGCTGATACATCTGTTTCTTTGCTACTCCAGGAAGAATAGGGGTTATCTGTGCATTTTTAAGGAACCATTCTTTTCATTGCTAGGCTGCTTCACATTCTGGACTGTAGAACATTCAGTCAAATCACACTATCTTACTGACATAATACCAGTAGGCTAGACATTTGACCATAATAAAGAGTTTGATGGGTAACTCAGAGACCTATAAATGGACTTTGACGGAATGACAAACTCATCTTAAACCCACAAAAGCTTTAAGTTGCCCCCAGTCTCTCTGTTATTTCTTAGTTTAAGTGGATCTACCCTATTCCTTTTATTTTAACAATAAATATTGAAGAAAGCCACATCAGAAAATAAAGGCAGTTTCATTTGTTACCAAGGTAATGATGAACAGACAACAGCTGTATTACACATTGCTGGAAGATGATCCTTCACATCTTTGTAGCACATACTTTATCCTGCAAAAAGGTACTTAGAGCAGTGGAATGATGATTAAAGTAAAAGCAAAGGAAGAGCTAAGAAGCAGGAGGTGCTAAAATGTCTGTAAGGCATTTTCTTTCACAATTTTGAATATAACTCGACATGGCAAGGGAGCATTTGACATACAAAAGCTCTCTCTCATCCAATCTAAATCGCTAGCCACCAAAATCAATGTATGTCATTGTCAAAGGCTAGCATTTCTGAAACACTTTTAAACATATGCCATATAAAGCAACAATTAAAGAATCTGGAAGTTGTTTGTTTCTAACTGACAGAGCAAAGTGAATTCATCATGCAACCAGCTTGTATATAATTTGATCACAGATGTATAGGAAGTCCTAAAGCAGAATTACATGTATAGGAGAGTAACATCTGGCCAAAAGATCCTTTGGTTTTACCAGAGCAACTTCTATGAACGTGGAAGGTTTGCCATGATATATTCAAGGGAGAGATGTATGTGATCAGAAGAGATACCTTCCATTTTTCAGATGGGGGCTTATTTTGATAGATATAAGATGGCTGAAAGATGCAGACATTTTTTCTTTCAAGAATTACAATTTAAAAAATGTCAAGTGGTAGCAGAGCAGCAATAAAACTCAAACTAGAAGCTTTCCTCACTGACAATGGCCCAATGAAATTGACATGTCATTGCCAAGGGCATTCTAAATTCAAAAGGAAATAAAAGCAAGAAAGAAACACGGTTGCCCCCAGTGGCTCTTTTTCAAAAGCTGTGGGTTTTGGCTTTTTGGTTTTTTGAGAGGTCTAACTGCAACTGATTACCTCCTGATGGCAAATGTAAGAAATTTCTGCTGACCCCAGATAATAAGCTCTGATCACTACCAAAAAATTAAGTTAAATTAAAATTGAGTGACTTTTTTTTTCCCTCAGAACTAGTGGGAGCCCTGTTTGCTATAGTAAAACACACACACAGAGAGAGAGAGAGAGAGAGAGAGAGAGAGAACTGAAAAATGGATTCAAATTGGGATGAGAATTTTTAATGTTGAATTTAGTGGAAGCACTGATTTAAAACCTCACAAAAATGTGTTGCCTCCAACTTGTACTACCTACTATTAAGTCCTCAGCAGTATTGGTGTGTGACTAAAAATATGAATAGAGAATTTTCCAGTTTAATTCTGACCTCAGCAACGCACTCACTGAGAGGTTTTTTAAAAGCTGTTGTTTATACCTCACTGGTTTAGTCCAGTCCCTGACTACTGAGCTATCTCAGAGGGATATTATCATTATTACTATTATAACATGTTTGTTTGTTTATCTCCCCTTTCTCCTTAAAGAGAACCCAAGGTGACTTGCATTATTGAAAAGACAATATGTAGAAGATAAAAACAGTAGGAATACTAACATTAAAACCCAATTAAACAAGCATTACATTAAAAAAGTAAAAAAAAAAAACAATACTAAAACACATTTAAAACAGCAGAGTACAATCATTAATTTAAAAACCCCTCTCAGACCAACAATCATTCAGGGGAAGCCTGCCTGAAGAGAATGGTCTTTGCCTGCTTGTGGAAGGACAGCAATGATGGGGCCAGGCTGGCTTCCCATGGGAGGGAGTTCCAGAGTCTGGGAGCAGCAACTGAGAAGGCCCTCTCTAGTATGTCCACACCAAGTGCACCTGTGAGGGTCATGGGGTGGAGACAAAGGCTTCCCCGGATTATCTTCAAGTCTGGGCAGGCTCATAGAAGGAGATGCAGCCTTTTAGACAGCTTGGACTCAAGCTGTTTAGGGCTTTATAGGTTGACCAACACTTTGAATCACAAACACTCCAGCTATCCTCCCCTAAATGCTATGTACATGCTGCAGTCCTCAGCTCCACATAAACGTGTTTCCTTCTCTTTGCTAATGGTCCTATATTTTCCCACATAATTTAAGTATCTAATTTTTTGTCATGAATCTTGCATCTCGAATGTAAAGTATATATGTAATGGAACAAAAAGATATATATTCCAGTTTACAGCAATGCCACCTAAGAGTAAGTTCACTAAGACTTCCAAAAGATGGATCAATACCTACAACTTGATATGAATCTTGAAAGCTGCATATACCAGTTCAATATACAGGGCTTTAAAAAAAACTGAACACATTGGGCACCTACTAAATGTTTTTCAACCTTCAGAAGTTCTGTTGCAACAAAGCTAATATATTAAAAAGTCTGCATACCTTGTGCTATATAACTACTGCACTTTTAAAAATGCATTTTAACAGAAGTCACATTTTGCAAAATGTATTTTATTCACTTGGGTCACAAAATATTTTATTTAAGATAAAATGTAATTAACTGTTCTGAGATTTTTCTGAATTGTAAATATTGGCTTTACAGTTAAGGCAGACTCTCTCAACAAGTCAATGCACCAAACCTTGCCTTTCATTTTCAAGTAATGCTTCATGAACTGAAAAAGTGCCGGGTCACTATGAATTTACCTTGTCTTTTGAAGAGGTTGCTCTGTACGATTTCCTTCATGGATTGCACTTTTTGTTTCTTTAACTTTTCTGGTGGAATGCAAGTGTAAAATTCATATAAGAGCTGGCTGCATATAAAGACAGAATTATGAAACATAGGTCAGATTAGGTTGCTCTGGTTTATTTTTTCAAAAAATAAACTGCTAAACATAGCATAGTCTGCTTACAAGTATTTATTGGGTCATGATATAGTGTATATATTTTCTTATTCTGCTTATAAAGAATTCAAGGTTCCGTATCTGTAGCAAGATGTCTATCCTTCCTAGACAGATTTCTTATATAAATTGTGTCTTAGGCTAAAACTCCCTTCACCACCAGCTGTGCTGGCCAGAATTTCTGGGCGTTGTAGTCCAGCAACATCTGAGTACCTACGGTTGGGAACCATTGACCTAGATGTTATTGATGTCTGAGTGCCAGCTCACCTAAGTAAACGGACATCAAACACTGTTTCTACATCTTGAAGAACAGATGGGATATATTTTAAGGCTGCCACCTGAAAGAAAGAAAAATAATATGCTTGATTTATATGTTTTGAAAACATTTTAAAAGTTCAACATATAATTAATGATATTAGTCATCAGCCCTAAGCAGTTTTATTGAGCTCTAAATCCCAAGTAAAATTCATAGGGATCCGAGAACCATAATCCTCATCCATGAGGAGGAAACTTTTTTCTCTCCAACAGTCACATTTTGTTGCAATATCCACAGAGATGTTGACTCACAAGATAGGCAATGGATGACATTTCTCACCTAAAGAGGGTAAACCATGTCCTCAAGTTTCAGCCATTTGCCATGATTTAATGGCATATATTACCGGATGCCATGAGAAGACTTCTTTTATCTCAGCAAATGTAATAGACTGGGACAAAACATCCCAAACTGCTCTTTTGACAAACCATGATGCCAAGCGCTGGTTGTTGCCAGATTGGCCACAGAGAGAGAGGACAGTGGAATTCCCAATGGGTTCAGAAAACACAAGGCAAATACATGAAACCCATTCCCTAAATTTAAGCACAATGCTAATTCTACTGGGATTCAGAAAATACTCAATACAGTGTAATAGTAGCCGTTATCATTGCCATTATTTTATCCTGCTGCATATGGGTTAATATCCTGAACTACCAAAATGATCCAGAGACATCCGTCACAAAAGCTACAGAGTGTGGTTTAGACTCTGATTGTGTTTCTACACCCACTTCACATTTTAGAGTCCCAAGCGAAATTTAAAACGGCTTAAGATAATAACATCCACTGAAATTAAATCTATGACTACAATTCCTCCTCTACAGTTCTTCTCAGATACTCCTCCTACACACTCCTCCGCCCACACAAGCCTGAGGGAAAAAAGCCAAACTAACAAGTGAACTGGCAGCCTAGCATTAACATTTTGAGTCCACACGGAATGACAGATCTATCAAGGGAAAAAGAGATTTGGGGCTCCCAGTGCTCTTAAATATTCTCCATGGTAGAGAAGCAAGAGAAGCCAAAGAGAGAAAGAATAAGAGATTTATATGGTAAAAATTAAAGCATGCATAGATCACTACCTCATTGGCTGGAAGACTGAGGAAAGGGGAGATTACAGAAGTTTCCTGTAGATCTACAATAAATTATCTACTCATCTGTGGCAAATAATCACCTCCCAGATACTGTGATTTAGTAAAGACGTGTTCAGTACAATTACACAATTCAGACTTCAGAATGATACAATATGATAAAAGAAGAACTAGACTGAGGGCTGCAGAGAAGAGCTCAATGAAAAACAATCACCACCACTGTGACCAATTTATTAATGCTTTAATCCTCTATCAATATTTGGTGGCTCTCACCCTTGCAAACACATGCCCATGACAACACATTCCCAGTAGGCAGCTGTGTTAGACTTTTATGAACTGTAGAACAGAACAAAACACAAAGGACCAATTTCCATAAAGCTTCATAGCTGCCTATATTGAAGGTTATTTTCACTTGTCACAGATGACTGGAGAATTTATATGCTCCAATTGTCTGGTTTTGTCAGGAAAAGTCCCTATTTTACAATATGTAGCACTTGTAAAACACTGTCCCCATTTTACCTTTTGGAGAGGTGTTCAGACCTTCTTAAAAATTTCTTGACCTTCATATAGGTGCATCAAAGATCTGTAGATTTTCAGTTTTGTTTGTTCAGTCGTTTAGTCGTGTCCGACTCTTCGTGACCCCATGGACCAGAGCACGCCAGGCCCTCCTATCTTCCACCGCCTCCCGGAGTTGTGTCAAATTCATGTTGGTTGCTTCGATGACACTGTCCAACCATCTCATCCTCGGTCGTCCCCTTCTCCTCTTGCCTTCACACTTTCCCAACATCAAAGTCTTTTCCAAGGAGTCTTCTCTTCTCATGAGATGGCCAAAGTATTGGAGCCTCAGCTTCAGGATCTGTCCTTCCAATGAGCACTCAGGGTTGATTTCCTTTAGAATTGATAGGTTTGTTCTCTTTGCAGTCCAGGGAACTCTCAAGAGTCTCCTCCAGCACCACAATTCAAAAGCATCAATTCTTCGGCGGTCAGCTTTCTTTATGGTCCAGCTCTCACTTGTATGCAATGTGATGTCTCTGCTTTTTAAGATGCTGTCAAGGTTTGTCATTGCTTTCCTCCCAAGAAGCAGGGGTCTTTTAATTTCAGGGCTGCTGTCTCCATCTGCAGTGATCATGGAGCCCAAGAAAGTAAAATCTGTCAGTGCCTCCATATCTTCCCCTTCTATTTCCCAGGAGGTGATGAGACCAGTGGCCATGATCTTAGTTTTTTTGATGTTGAGTTTCAGACCGTTTTTTGCACTCTCGTCTTTCACCCTCATTACAAGGTTCTTTAGTTCCTCCTCACTTTCCGCCATCAGAGTGGTATCATCTGCATATCTGAGGTTGTTGATATTTCTTCCTGCAATCTTAATTCCAGCTTGGGATTCCTCCAGTCCAGCCTTCCGCATGATGTATTCTGCATATAAGTTAAATAAGCTGGGGGACAATATACAGCCTTGTCGTACTCCTTTCCCAATTTTGAACCAATCCGTTGTTCCATATCCAGTTCTAACTGTTGCTTCCTGTCCCACATATAGGTTTCTCAGGAGATGGATAAGGTGGTCAGGCACGCCCATTTCTTTTAGGACTTGCCATAGTTTGCTGTGGTCCACACAGTCAAAGGCTTTTGCATAGTCAATGAAGCAGAAGTAGATGTTTTTCTGGAACTCTCTGGCTTTCTCCATAATCCAGCGCATGTTAGCAATTTGGTCTCGAGTTCCTCTGCCCCTTCGGAATCCTGCTTGTACTTCTGGGAGTTCTCGGTCCACATACTGCTGAAGCCTACCTTGTAAGATTTTGAGCATAACCTTGCTGGCGTGTGAGATGAGTGCAATTGTCCGGTAGTTGGAGCATTCTTTGGCACTGCCCTTCTTTGGTATTGGGATGTAGACTGATTTTCAGCACCCAGTCCAAAGTCCCCCAAACACTGGACAGCGGTGTGATATGAGATGACATGTCTGAGCTATGAGCAGGATCTCCCGGGGGTGAGGGTGAGACAGACATCAAAGTAGCTGCTGGTGGTCCCCTCTCTTATGGTCCCTCTCTTTTTCTTGCGGGGCAAACAAGAGTTGCAGGAGGAAAGTTAAATTAAGAGAACTTCTCCAGGTCATCTGGACTTTTTTAAAAAGTTCACTCTGAAAGACCCAGATCATATACCTCCCATGGTGCATCTAGTTTTTGCCTCAGTTATCTGGATAAAGTGAACTGTATATTAACTATAGGAATGTTACTTATGCAAGTATGTGAGATCCAAAAGGAATAGCTTCCTTTCCATTTCCCTCTGCCTGCTCATCCGTAATAATACATTTTGCAGACAGCAAATATTGTAAGACAGAGGTGCTCCTATTTCCTTGTGTCAGATATCAGAAGCTATGTTTTTTAAAAGGTGAACTAATTGAGTGGTGGAAGTTATCTGGTTTCAACTTTGCACAATTATGAAGTCCCCAAGTGACCTTAAGCAGGTCATCCTGATTCTACTTACTCATTCTCTTCAACTCAGGAGCAGGGCAGTATCTGGTCCCTAACTGATTTCTCTAGGTAGAGACCAATTTTCCAGAGTTCCAGCTCATGATTGCGAGCAGGAACCTCTCTTTTCTTCAGGCACATCACTCTCCACAAGGAGAATGAGAGGACAAAGAGGGAAAGGGCTAAGTCTCCTGCATATACGTATGTTGGAGAGAATGGAGAAAGCTTAAGTTGAACATCCTTTATGTTTCAGCTTAAACAAGCTCAGAGTGTTAGGAGAAGCAGCCCTTTAAATGCATCTGGAGCTCCTTGCTCGAATGATGGTATGGTAGTTAATAAAAGCAAATAAAACAAAAACTAAACTTGCTTTTTATTAGCCTTGTACTGTCAAAGGAGAAGGTAACCAGGAGACAAGGAGGCATAATTTCTCACAAGATGACCTTGAACAAATGAATAGCCTAACAAATGAATGGCTGTAGCTATGTTCTAGCCAATCAATCAATTAATCAATCAATCAATCAATCAATCAATCAATCAATCAATCAATCAATCAATGCATATATCTGTCTAAGATGGATAAAGTCTCTGATATTATCTGTGCATGTCCCTGATGTATATATATGACAGGAATACTTAATATACATATATTCCCAGCACAGCATTTATTTTGTAGCTAATTCCATCAACATCAATTTTTTGAATGTGAAATATAAATGATGACAATTAGGGCAGGTTTACTAAGGTTCAGTAACAGAAGGGCAAGTGTCTGAGCTGTATTACTTTCAGGGAGCAGAAGAGATCCACAAAAAGAGAAGAAAAGAAAAGAAAAAGACAAGACAAGACACCACAGGAAAATAAAGCAGATTTCTATTTTTTTTCCACACTAGTGCTGTCCAGTCAAAAGGCCTCTTTTCTGAATACTGGAGGTGACTTACATAAGCTGGCAGAGACACACTGGCAGAGACTGGGTTATGTGTCCCAAAGAATATCACCCTACAAAGTCTGATGAGGAAAAGTGTGCATTCTGGATGCCATCATCAAAACAAGGGCAGTGTTGCCATTTACAAATGCCTTGTATCCAGGTTAACCATAACCATCTCACGCACAGTGATTGAACAGATGCATAATCTTTAATTCCCCTACTCATGCCATTTCAACTTCCTTTCTAAAACAATGGAAGACAAGCAGTGAGTGCGTAAGTGAGTTTGTTAGTTTGTTTTATAGGCTGCCTTTTTCCCAATAAGGGGATCCAAGGCAGCACAATGTGCTTGCAAAAATAAAATCTTGGGATAATCTCATATATTTTTGTACATATATCCATGGGCAGCTAGTGGGCTCAGCATCTCACCCCAGAATTTCATAAAGAATTTCATAAATTTCAATTTCTGCTATGAGCTGCTTATGTAGAAGAACCTTGACAGCAAGGTCAAAAAACGCAGGGCTATCACTGAAAAAGATTTATTTCTAGTGCCGCCTAATCTGATTGATTTTAAAAGCATAGCACAAGAAGACCTTTGGACCCAATATCAATACCCAAGCGGACTGTAGGCAGGTTGTCCTTCAGAAATAAAAGAAACCAGCCTTAAGCGATTTGGGATTCAATGTCATTACCAAAACTTCCAAACTGGGACTGAAAATGCACATGCACTTCAACCAGTCTAACTGGTTTATTATGTGTCAAAACATTCCAGCTATCTCACCCAAGGAATAGCTTCCAAAACAGTCCAAAGAGTCCAGAGAGCAACCACTAAAATATGAAGAATGTGAAGTTAAGAAATATGATTACATATATATGTCCATCTTTACAGGCTTCCTAAATACACGTTTTATAGAAGATCCAATTCCACGTTTTTGATAAAAATATTGATTTGGAAGGTTCTCATTTTAGTTGTCAGTTCTCCAATTACTGTTAAGATACCTGTCTGTAACAAACTTCAGAGCAAGATAATACAGTGGTGCATCGCATAGCGATCGCTCCGTTTACCAATGAAATCGCTTTGCGACACATTTTTTTGCATTTCCTATGGGGTTTTTTTCTTTGCGATGATCAGCTCCCTGCTTCAGGAACCGAGCATCGCAAAGCGACGATTTTAAAACAGCTGATCAGCGGTTTCAAAATGGCCGTTGGGTAAACAAAATGGCCACCCGCTGTTTTACTGTGACGAATTCCTCACTTAAGAGGCACCGAAAATGGCCATGCTATGGAGGATCTTCGCTGAACAGTGAGTTTTAAGTCCATAGGAATGCATTAATCAGGTTTTAATGCGTTTGTATGGGCTTTTTAATATCACATTGTGACGTTTTCGTTCTGCAGTGATTTTTGCGAAATGAATTAATGTCGCAATGCGAGGCACCACTACATACAATTATCTGAAGACAGGGAAGAATAAACAATATCTCAATATTACAATGTTACCTCGACTTATGAACTTAATCCGTATTGGAAGGGTGTTCGCAAGTCAAAACATTCGTAAATCGAAGTACAATTTCCCATTGAAATGCATGGGAATGGGATTAATCAGTTTTACTACATATCTTTTCTGAGGTTCTTTATCTTTTCTCAGTACTAAAGTTTGACTTAAATGTGGTTTTTCCCTTTCCTTTTCACAAGACTTCACTTTCTCCTGTGATGTTCTTGAAATATTCATTTGTTGGCCATAGCTCATTAAATTTATACATGTTTAGGATACTTCCGTCTTCTAGATATACATCTTTCAAATCACCTCTGCATAAGCAGTCAGTTATTGTCTGAAAAGACAAAGTCCACATGAATTTGAGCCTTTAAGGGAGGGGGGGGGAATCAGATTTGCTTTGCTTAGCATTCATGCCATAAAGAAGACACAGCCTCTTCATGGATTGCTGCCTTGTCGTGGCGAAGGGGCTTGAGCAACTCAGAGAAGCTATGGGCTATGCCGTGCAGGGCCACCCAAGACGGACAGGTCATAGTGGAGAGTTCCGACTAAACACAATCCACGGAAATCTTTAGTAAAAGGCGAAAGATTTATGCGGTCTGAAGAGAAACCAGAATATTCTAAACACAATCCACCTGGAGTAGGAACCGGCAATTCCACTCCAGTATCTTTGTCAAGAACGCCCCATGATCAGAAACAAAAGGCTAAAAGATATGACGCTGGAAGATGGGCCCCTCAGGTCGGAAGGCATCCAACACACTACTGAGGAAGAGCGGAGGACAAGTACAAGTAGCCCCAGAGCTAATGAAGTGGTTGGGCCAAAGCCGAAAGGACGCTCAGCTGTGGACGTGCCTGGAAGTGAAAGGAAAGTCCGATACTGCAAAGAAAAATATTGCATAGGAACCTGGAATGTAAGATCTATGAACCTTGGGAAGCTGGAGGTGGTCAAACAGGAGATGGCAAGAATAAACATTGACATCCTGGGCGTCAGTGAACTAAAATGGACAGGAATGAGTGAATTCAAATCAGATGACTACCATGTCTACTATTGTGGGCACGAATCCCGTAGAAAGAATGGAGTAGCCCTCACAGTCAACAAAAGAGTGGGTAAAGCTGTAATGGGATACAATCTCAAAAATGACAGAATGATGTCAATACGAATCTAAGGCAGACCTTTCAACATCACAATAATCCAAGTTTATGCACCAACCTCCATTGCTGAGGAGACTGAAATTGAACAATTTTTGAAGATTTACAACACCTTCTAGAACTGACCCCAAAGAAAGATGTTCTTCTCATTCTAGGGGACTGGAATGCCAAAGTAGGGAGTCAAGAGATAACAGGAACAACAGGGAAGTTTGGCCTTGGAGTTCAAAATGAAGCAGGGCAAAGACTAATAGAGTTTTGCCAACAGAACAAGCTGGTCATCATAAACACTCTCTTCCAAAAACACAAGAGGCGACTCTACACATGGAAATCACCAGATGGGCAATATCGAAATCAGATTGATTATATTCTCTGCAGCCAAAGATGGAGAAGCTCTATACAGTCAGCAAAAACAAGACCTGGAGCTGATTGTGGCTCTGATCATCAGCTTCTCATAGCAAAATTCAAGCTTAAACTGAAGAGAGTAGGAAAAACCACTGGGCTACTCAGGTATAATCTAAATCAAATCCCTAATGAATACACAGTGGAAGTGAAGAACAGATTTAAGGAACTCGATTTGGTGGACAGAGTGCCTGAAGAACTTTGGACAGAGGCTCGTAACATTGTACAGGAGGCAGCAACAAAAACCATCCCAAAGAAAAGGAAATGCAAGAAAGCAAAGTGGCTGTCCAAGGAAGCCTTACAAATAGCAGAGAGGAGAAGGGAAACAAAATGCAGGGGAGATAGGGAAAATTACAGAAAATTGAATGCAGACTTCCAAAGAATAGCAAGGAGAGACAAGAGAGCCTTCTTAAATGAACAATGCAAAGAAATAGAGGAAATAATAGAAAAGGAAAAACCAGAGATCTGTTCAGGAAAATTGGAGATATCAGAGGACCCTTTGGTGCAAGGATGGACATGATAAAGGACAAAAATGGAAGGGACCTCACAGAAGCAGAAGACATCAAGAAGAGGTGGCAAGAATTCACAGAGGAATTATATCAGAAAGATTTGGATATCTGTGATGAGGTTCGTCTTTGGCCGGGGGGGTTGGGTGGTAAAGGCGGGAAACAAGCGCGGAGGCGAGTTCGAGTTTTGAGAAATAACAACTTTATTAGCATGAACACTTAGTTCCACTGGATCGAACGGATCCTTCAAAACGTCATCGGTTAACAGGGTATACTTCTTCGGTCTAACAACTGGCTGGCACAACTCTTCATCTACCAAGGGGCGGGGCCAAACCGCTCGCGATCCGTCAGGGGTCTTAAAGGCGCACTCCTGACGGCGCAGATGGTCCCACAGCAGGGGTGGCGGGCCCTATCCCCCTCCAGGGGTTTCTGTTGGAACTCGGGACCAGGGCGGATAACTCTCCGTCCCCCACCATGGTAGCCCACCGGGAAGACCGAGACCCTCCATTCCAAGGGTTCGTAAGTCCTACCACGACCGCTAGTTGCAGGAGGCTCAGGCAGCAGACCTCCTCCTCCCGGCACGCTTTGTGCACCTGGGATCCCGTCTGCTAGGCTCTTGGCATCCTTCAGCCAATCTGTCTGCACCCCTCTCGTTGTACATCTGCCCAGCTCTCCTTCTCCCAGCCAACTCCACTCCCGCGCAAAATCTCCTTCCCCTTTCACCTCCTCCCACATGATCAAGTCCATCTCGGCTCCGCCCTCATCCACCAAGCACACTTCGGTAGGCCTCCTCTGTAGTTCTTCCTCACTCTCTATTTCTACCAGTATCCCTTCTGTACAGCCACTCGCGTCTTTCGGGCTTTCTTCTTCTGGGGACGGCACACTGGGTCCCACTCCTTCACACGCCCCCCTCTCTGAGTGGGCCGTCCTCCAGGGAAGGTTCTCCTTCTCCCCTTCCTGTCGAGAGAAATAGTCGGCATTAGAGTGTGCCTTCCCCTTCCTATACTGCACCTGAAATGAGAATGGTTGTAAGCTAAGATACCATCTGGTCAGGCGGGCATTGGTATCCTTCATGCGATTAAGCCACTGCAAGGGTGCATGGTCTGTCACTAGTATGAACGTAGCCCCTAACAAATAATACCTCAGGGCGTGTACTGCCCACTTCACCGCCAAGGCTTCTTTCTTGATTGTCGCATACTTTTGTTCCCGATTACTCAACTTTTTACTTAAGTACATTACCGGGTATTCCACCCCATCTCTCCTTTGAGACAACACCGTGCCAATTCCCCTGTCAGAAGCATCTGTTTGTACCCAGAAAGGTAACCTGAAGTCCGGAGCATACCTAGAAGGTAAGGTTGCCAAGATCTCCTTAAGCTGTCTGAACGCGTGTTGTTCTGCTGTACCCCACATAATGCCTTTCCCTTTCCGTTTCCGCGTCAAATCTGTGAGAGGAGCTGCCACCTCCGCAAAATTGGGCACAAATTGTCTGTAGTATCCGGCTAGTCCCAAAAATTGTTGGACCTCTTTCTTAGTTTTGGGTACCGTCCACGATACAACTTTGTCTACTTTATCGGACACCGGTTGTATCTTGCCACCTTCTACCTGAAACCCTAAGAATTGTACCCCTCTCCGCGCGATCTTGCACTTATCGGGATTCACTTTCAGCCCAGCCTTCTCGATCTCCCCGAGCACCCTCTTTATGTGTTCCAGATGTTCTTCCCAAGACTTACTATAGATCAAGATATCATCGATGTAAGCCCCCGCGAAATCCTTAACCGGGGCTAAAACTTGATCCATCAACCTTTGGAACGTTGCGGCGGCGCCATGCAACCCGAATGGCATTTTTTTGAACTGGAACAACCCCTGGGGCGTCACAAAGGACGTTTTCTCCTTATCTTCCTCTCTTAAAGGTATCTGCCAATAACCTTTAGTAAGGTCAAGCGAGGTCAGATAGACTGACCCGCCCAATTTTTCCAATAGGTCATCCACTCGGGGCATGGGGTAAGCGTCAAATTTGGAAACTTCGTTCAATTGTCTAAAATCTACACATAGGCGCATCTTCCCGTCAGCCTTTGGCACCATCACCGGGTAGCTACGCCAAGGGCTCCGTGAGGGTTCTATAATGCCCAGCTGCAACATTTCCTCAACCTCCCTACTTATAGCCTCTCTAAGGTGGTACGGCCAGGTTCTGTTCCCTGATCTCGTAACAACCCCTGCTGGGGTGTGTATCTCATGTTGTATCAGCTGAGTTTCACCTGGTACCCCTGAAAACAAATGCTGGAATTCGCCCTCTAGCTGCAATAAGTCTTGTTGTTGTGCCGCAGGTAAGGTCTCATCTATAGGTAACCGGCCCTCTATCCGCCCCCAAGAATCAACTTCTGGCCCAAACTCATGCTCCTCTACTTCCCCCCACAAAGCCTCTCTTTCTTTCCACTCCTTAAGGAGGTTAACGTGAAAGATACCTTTCTTCTTAGTCTTGTCTGGCATATATATCTCATAGTCGACATCTCCTATTTTCTGTACCACCTCATACGGGCCTTGCCAAGTCGCGAACAACTTGGCTTGTTCAGAAGGTATCAGCAACAAAACCTTTTGCCCTGGTACGAACTCCCGCACTTTCACTCTTTGATCGTATCTCCTCTTTTGCCCGGCTTGGGCCTGGCCAAGGTTGGCCTTGGCCAGTCCCACTGCTGTTCTTAGATGCTCCCTCATTTCGATCACTTGTTGAATAGTTATCCGCGCATCGTCTGGACCTTCCTCCCACCTCTCTTTTACCAGGTCCAGAATACCTCTGGGGTTCCACCCATACATTAGTTCGAATGGAGAAAACCCTGTAGAGGACTGTGGTACCTCCCTTATGGCAAACATTAAGGGTGCCACCAACAGGTGCCATCGTCGGGGTTTCTCCATGACCAATTTCCGCAACATGCCCTTCAGGGTCTTGTTGAAACGTTCCACCAAGCCGTTGCTCTGAGGATGATACACGGCGGTGTGAATGGGTTTCACCTCTAGGAGGCGCCACAATTCCTTTAAGGTTTGGCTCATGAAATTCGTACCTTGGTCGGTGAGTATTTCTTTGGGGAACCCCAGCCTCGTGAATACCTGCATCAACTCCCGCGCTAGCACTTTGGCCGTGGTCGATCTCAGTGGGACCGCTTCGGGATATCGGGTGGCATAATCTATGATCACCAAGATATGAGTGTGACCCCCTTGTGACTTAAGCAGTGGTCCCACAATGTCTAATCCAATCCTTTGGAAGGGATGATCCATAAGAGGCAATGGGATTAACTCAGCCCCTGTGGGTGGCTTCCTTTGGGTTTTCTGACATTGAGGGCAGGTTGCACAATACTCTTTCACCCCCTTCCGCAATTCAGGCCACCAGAATCGCTGCTCTATCCTTGCCCTCATTTTTTCTTCCGCCAAATGTCCCGCCAAGGGAATATCATGAGCCAATTCCATAACTTTCGGCCTCCATTTGGAAGGTACCACCAACCTTCTACTTGCATCCTCATGCACATAATACAACAGATTATTATCCATTTCCCATCCCCTTTGTCCTCTTACAATGGTTCCCGATGGCTGAGCCGCCAGCAGGGGCTCCCGCAGCAACGCGTCATCCTGCTGCATGGCTCTCACTTGCTCTCGCGACGTTCTCTGCAAAAAATCGGACTGATCCTTACTATCCTCCTCATCCCCTTGCAGCCCTTCCTTAACCGACCCCACATTGCGGGAGCCCACCCAGTCCCGACCAAGCAACATTTCACGCGTCAGTCCTGGAACGACCCCGATTTTCATGTGTCTCTCGTCGTCCCCTACTTTCACTGTAGCCCACATAGTTTGGTACTTTTTAAGGTCCCCATGGATGCATCGCACCGATAGTCCTCCGTCCTTCTTATCGCCCGGCAGGTCCCTCACCAGGGTCGTCCCGCATCCCGTGTCTATGAGGGCTCTTTTTTTCATCCCATTCACCCAAGCGTCTATTTCCCATCGTTCCGAGGTTGGGCCCTTAGTTTCCACCGTGCGCGTTAATCGCCCCACCCACGAACAATCAATCCCGGGGCAATTTCTTTTCACGTGGCCCGGAACCCCACAGGAATAACAGACGATCCTCCCCTCTTTGTTGTCCTTCCCTACCACTCCCGGTGTGTAGAGGGGGCGTCCGTCCTTGCCCTCTTTCCAGCCCGTGCCCGGCGCGTAAATCCTTTGATCAACTGTAATAGGCCGGACGGGCTTGGGTGCGAACGGCTCGAAACCTTTCCCGCGCGCTCTAGCAGATCCGCTCATCTCCGTGCCCGCCTTCGCAGTAAGGTTGGAAGTTGAAAGCGAAACTTCTCCTCCTCGTGGTCGCTGCCTCTCCACCCAGGGGGCGGTCACTTCCTTGTTCGCTTCTTCCGTGTTGCTGAAGTCCTCCAGCAGCGTAATCGCCCTCTCTAGCGTTTTGGGATTGTTCTTCTGCACCCAGTTTTTAGCGTTGGTTCCTAAGGACTGTACGAGCTGTTCAAGCACAACTGCATCCACTAGCTTTTCACCATCGTTTTCGGCTGGTTTCAACCACCTCATCGCATTAGCTCTCATCCTCTGTGCAACCGTACGCGGGTGGGTTCCTGGTTTCCACTTCAACTCCCTCAGTCTCTTCCTATAAGTTTCCTCCGTTAGGTTCAGGGTGCTCAAGATAGCATTTTTCACTGCGTCATACCGCGTCGCCTCCTGAACTCCCAAGGTATCAACCACCTCCTGCAACAGGCCGGTGAGACATGGTATGAGTACCAGAGTCCACTGGTCTCGTGGCCACCCCGCAGCCGTGGCCACCCTCTCAAACGTATGCAGGTACGCTTCAGGGTCATCCGTGGCGGTCATCTTCTGTATTCGGATTGGTGCCGGCCCCGCCACCAGGCTGCCCCGTAAGCTAGCAAGACTCCTGCCGCCCCTCTCCTCTTCGCTCCCTCTCCCGCGCATCTGCCGGGCCATCAAGATTTGCTGCTCAGTCAGGTTTTCTATAAGTCGAGCTTGTCTCTCCATTGCTTCTCGCAACCGGTCCACCTCTTGGTTTCCCGCCAATTCCGTCCCCCCGGCCCCACGTTGGGCGCCACTGTGACGAGGTTCGTCTTTGGCCGGGGGGGGTTGGGTGGTAAAGGCGGGAAACAAGTGCGGAGGCGAGTTCGAGTCTTGAGAAATAACAACTTTATTAGCACACTGGGTCCCACTCCTTCACAATATCCCAGACAACCCAGACAATGTAGTTGCTGACCTTGAGCCAGACATCCTGGAGAGTGAAGTCAAGTGGGCCTTAGAAAGCCTGGCTAACAACAAGGCCAGTGGAGGTGATTGCATTCCAGCTGAACTATTTAAAATCTTAAAAGATGATGCTGTTAAGGTGCTACATTCAATATGCCAGCAAGTTTGGAAAACTCAACAGTGGCCAGAGGACTGGAAAAGATCAGTCTACATCCCAATCCTAAAGAAGGGGCAGTGCCAAAGAATGCTCCAGCTACCGCACAATTGCACTCATTTCACACACTAGCAAGGTTATGCTCAAAATCCTACAAGGTAGGCTTCAGCAGTATGTGGACCGAGAACTCCCAGAGAGTTCCAGAAAAACATCTACTTCTGCTTCATTGATTATGCAAAAGCCTTTGACTGTGTGGACCACAGCAAACTATGGCAAGTCCTTAAAGAAATGGGCGTGCCTGACCACTTTATCCATCTCTTGAGAAACCTATATGTGGGACAGTAAGCAACAGTTAGAACTGGATATGGAACAACTGATTGGTTCAAAATAGGGAAAGGAGTACGACAAGGCTGTATACTATCTCCCTGCTTATTTAACTTATATGCAGAATACATCATGCGAAAGGCCGGACTGGAGGAATCCCAAGCTGGAATCAAGATTGCCGGAAGAAATATCAACAACCTCCGATATGCAGATGATACCACTCTGATGGCAGAAAGTGAGGAGGAACTAAAGAACCTTGTAATGAGGGTGAAAGAGGAGAGTGCAAAAAACGGTCTTAAACTCAACATCAAAAAAACTAAGATCATGGCCACTGGCCCCATCACATCCTGGCAAATAGAAGGGGAAGATATGGAGGCAGTGACAGATTTTACCTTCTTGGGCTCCATAATCACTGCAGATGGAGACAGCAGCCACGCAATTAAAATACGCCTTCTTCTTGGGAGGAAAGCAATGACAAACCTTGACAGCATCTTAAAAAGCAGAGACATCACATTGCATACAAAAGTCCGAATAGTCAAAGCTATGGTTTTTCCTGTTGTGATGTATGGAAGTGAGAGCTGGACCATAAAGAAAGCTGACCGCCGAAGAATTGATGCCTTTGAATTGTGGTGCTGGAGGAGGCTCTTGAGAGTCCCCTGGACTGCAAAGAGAACAAACCTATCAATTCTAAAGGAAATCAACCCTGAGTGCTCCCTGGAAGGACAGATCCTGAAGCTGAGGCTCCAGTACTTTGGCCATCTCATGAGAGGAGAGAACTCCCTGGAAAAGACCTTAATGTTGGGAAAGTGTGAAGGCAAGAGGAGAAGGGGACGACAGAGGATGAGATGGTTGGTCAGTGTCATCGAAGCAACCAACATGAATCTGACCCAACTCCGGGAGGCAGTGGAAGATAGGAGGGCCTGGCGTGCTCTGGTCCATGGGGTCATGAAGAGTCGGACATGACTAAACGACTAAACGAAACGAAACCTCTGTTTTTAACAGTAATTATACCTGGTATAACCTTTCACTACTGATGGAAATGTTGGCCTTTCCCCACTGTCATCAAGAAAAACTTTAGCCTTTTTGGCTTAATCATAAAAACCAAACAAAATAATTAAAACACCATGCTTAAATTATTGTTTTTTAAGCAAGACTATCTACAGCAGTGGTCCCCAAGCTTGGGCCTCCAGATGTTCTTGCACTACAACTCCCAGAAGCCTTCACCACCACCTCTGCTGGCCAGGATTTCTGGGAGTTGAAGTCCAAGAACATCTGGAGGCCCAAGGTCTACAGAATTGAAGTTTCATCGGTTTTCCATCTCAGCATTCCCAGTTTATCACTATATATTCCAACTTGCAGATTTTAACACCAAAGCTGAAGGAGATTTAAAGTGTAATTGATTGTTTTGGCTGCACTCTGGATTAGCCATCCAGACTCTAGCTGTAAGATTTCACAGTGCTGTCACAGAAACCCTCAGTAACACAAACAGAAAAAATGATGAGTCTCAGTGTAAATGCAAAAAAGAAACAGAGGGCAGGAAAAAGAGGAAAGGGAGGAAGAATAATGACGATCTCACATTAGTCCATTTGGCATCCAATAAGCACTTAACACATGTTCAGGCTACTAAAGTACAGAAAAATGTGCAACTATTACTACACAACCACCAGAAAAAGTCAAAGAATCACAGATGCAATGTGGTTCACAGTCAAGGAATGTTTATTTGGAAGGAAAGGGAAGCTGTGAAGCTCATTTATTGTTTCTGAAGTTATATAAAATGGGGGGGGGGGAGTATAGACAGTCATGTTGGTCCACAAGGGTGAGAGGAGTGGAATCCAAAAATCAAAATAGGATCATACCTTCATCTAAATTAACTAGCATTTCAAAAGTTCAGTTCTACAGAGAAAATCATGTTCTGCAGAATTCTCCAGATTTTATGTTAAATGGAGGGTGGGAGTGAAGATGAGAGAAAGCTGGAATCTCTGCTGAAACCCCCCAAGTCTGCTATAGTTATCTGTCCAAGACAGAGTACAGAAGGATTCAGGCACATTTAAATTGATTAGTGTCTACTATATAAAACACAGTTTTTTGTTGCACCAAGGGCTGCTGTGAGGAGGAAAAACAATAATTCTATTTATTAAAAGAGTAGAATGCAGCCCTATCTCCAAAATATACCGGAGAGTGGAACTTTAGGATCAACTTTAAGTGAACAAATACACTGGCTACCTACCCTGTAGTTGCATCATATATGACACAGATAAAATTGAAGTAAAAATCAGTAGCTATCTGGTTCAAAGCTAACTGTGGGAAAGCCTGTTGTTTTTCACTGAGGAATCATCTCTTTTTTCCCCGCACGGTATAGGTAGTTTATTTCGCTCCAGTTTGACTGGCATCACTATTATTTGCTTTCTGGAATCTGTGATTACCTGATCCAATGCAAAAGGGCAGTCATGTCTGACTGTCTGTCTACTATTACATCATGTCCTCTCAACTGAGCACCTGTTGTGTTCCCTCCTCCAAATAATTTGTCTACTGTTTTTACTATATCTTCCAAAGGTGCGTACCAGGTAAGCACTACATCATTTTAGGAAGGAGGAAATTAAAAAGGACAAAGGGACGGGGTGGAAATGTTTGAAAGAGGGTACACACTTGATTTTAACTGATCTCAGAAAAGATAGTTTAAATTGCCATACTCAGAAAAGATGGCTCGTTCTTCTCCCCTGTGGACTCCTGCAATACAATAATTGATTGTATTGCTCCAGATGGCTACCCGCAGATCTCACGCACAGAAAGCAGAAGGAAGCTGGTTTGAAAAACTTCTAAGCAAACCAGGTTTTCCCCACTGCATAGTATTATCCTTAAAATGTCACACTGGCACTATGAGAGGTACTTCCCCATGGACATTGTATGGCACTAGAATGACTGGATTCTGTTGACAAACCCCACATAACTAGAACCATTTCTAGCAGTTGCAGGCCTTTAAAAGATACAGGAGGTAGAAAAGATGAGCAGACAGAAAATTGCCACCCATGTTATTCCTCCAGCATTTAAAAGGCACCATGGACAGCTCCAGTAACAAGCTTTTCTGCCTCTGAACAGCTGCTCAGACTGTTAAACTGTCACTGGCAATGAGCTCACAAGTCTCTGAGACCTCTTCAGAAAGCCTATGCTTTCAGTCTGCGACCAAAAGAAAAAGAAAAAAGAACTTGAGCTTCCTTCCAGTTTTATGGAAGCAGGAGCCAACTTACATTGAGAGACTCATGTGCAAGGAAGATAAAATAGCAAACCTGTAATAAAATGGCTGTCTTGTTTTGGCTTTTCATCAGGTTGTTGATTGACTCAAAAAGCTTTCTCATGACTTCTTCAAATTCTGTCTGTTCTTTGCCTTCATACAGCCTGAAAAAGAAAAGTGTTAAGAACATTAACTCTTTCATCCAAAGTAAACAAAAACCAAAGGCTACAGATTTTCTTGCTATAGTTCAAAGAGATATCTCCAAAGAGATATCTAGTGTTATTCTTCCAATAAATGAAGAGAGCACTAAAAACACACTGGCCAGAATCCAGTTGAAGAATTATACTGGCATTAATTCCATCAGTGTAAGTTTGAATGCCAAACTGCTGTTGGAATAAACACCGGTGGGCATAAGTAATAGGACTCTGGCCATTACTATTTCCTGTTTTTCTTTAAAAAAAATGTTCTGTGAATTATATTGAACACTTAACCCGACTGGGTTTGAATCAGTGGAGCCCATTCCTTAGCAGATGGCTAAATGCCTATCCATGAAGCCTTCTGGCTCCACTCTTGTAGATGCTCATGGCAGCTGCCTTTTCATCTGCCCTCTAGAATCCCACCCACCCCCTTGCAAGCATACCACTGGTCATGGTGACTTTGAAAGCTTTACTCCAAAAAAGCAAAGGAACAAGCAAAACAAAACAAAAACTTTCCAAATGAGTAATACTACTGATTATTCCCTATAATAAAGTACAGTCCCAGCTATCTGCCCTCCAAGAGCCTCTTTTCTATCACATAAATGTTTTGTGCCTTACTGATTGCATCAAACAATCAGGTGTTATTCTACTGTGGATTTTGGAATCTGATTTTGGGCCAAAACACCTCTCTCTCTCTCTTTCTGCTTTCTTCTGCTAAAGTCTTTCCAATACAGCAAAGCAAGCTAGGAGGCTTGCCCCTTTCTATCATACTTGGTTGTATCTGCTGAGATTTAGAATAATTAAGTCAACATTGGCAGGATACATGGTTTATGATTGTCTCCTCCTCAGTCATAAGGATCCGCCTGTTTTGTCCATGAGCCACACTTGGGTAGCAATTGTTTATGAAATGCCTCAACAGACCAACATGTTTCTCCTTCTGTTTTATTTTGCAATACCGATGCTTTCCTTACAGCCCCCTCAAGGAGATGAACAGCAATAGAAAGCATAGGAGAAAGAGAGGAGCGCATGTGAATCATCTGGTGACTTCACCAGTCTTTCGACCAGTCTCTTTTTCTTGTAGTAAAAGAAAGGAGCCACATTCTCACCTCAGGAGGGGCTCCACAACCTGTCAATCTCTCCCTTTCAGCTTCAATTTGGTTTGGCATTTGTGCTGCAGCCATAACTTCTTGTTCAGAATGAGTTGCCAGGCCTCCAAAGGGAACAACTCATGCAATAAGCTTGTTATTGCTTTGGTGAGTGATATCATATCCCCCAGGTGCACTCCTCCTCCTCCTCTGAAGCGGTCACCTCCCTTCCCTTGCCTTGGCTTCAACTTTCTCTTGTCCCTCCTCCTTGTTCTCTCTCTCTCCCCCTCCCCCGATCTTCTGCCTTTTTTTTTTTTTTAGTCCTCAGGTTCCTCTTCCTTGCTTTTGAGCTGTCTCCTCCTCATGAAACTTTTAGATGTGTTTCTTTTCATGTAGCAGGTGACCCTTCCCACTGTGGTTAATGTTTGTTGTGGTCTTTGGAGATAGGCCCATCCTTCTGGCCAGCTCTTCCTTTTGTACTGGTATGATGGGATATCAATAATGAGCTGCTGGCAGGTTGTAACAAGGCCAGTGGGAGTCACAGAGGTGGGCCTGAATGGGTTACGTTACAGTACCCTTCAAGGTAATCCCTACTGTGATCTTGACCAAGGGCTGCCCAGATCAGAAACAAGCACCCTACTTCTCCTAAGAAGGATTTCCAAAGCTTTTACAAGCTTCCCTTAAACACATTTACACTAACTATAGATATGCCAAAGAAGCTGGCTTTATAGCCCCTGGTTTGAAGATTACTTCTTTTGAAACATGGATGACTCCACTCAGGCCATAACCATCTGTATTCTCCTCCATTCTCAGTAATTCTATCTTTTTTCTTGTTATGGAGCACCAGAAGCAGATAAGCGAAGTCCTGAATTTCAGATGCCCTGAGTCAGTATGTATCTTGAAGGGCAGAGGACGGGTTTATCCCAATTGGTACGCATGTTATTAGAGTACAGAGCAGGCTGGAGGCCTTCCACACATGTCTACAAAAGACTGATAAATGATGTCAAGGCTGACCCACCAAATGCCAACTCTTGTCTTCAACTGACTAGCAGCACAGCACAGCTTGCAAACCTACACTCTCTTATTGAGCAGTAGGCTCAGTGAACTCATTGGGATTTTCATCTTAGAAGACATGTACTGTACATTGTTGCATGTTCAATGATGGAAGTCAGAATTTTCAAGGGAACTAAAGGCAGAAGAGATTGATATACATCAAAGGTCAAGACAGATCTAATTTCTTGGCCAGGGCTGGGCAAAATATGGCTCCTGGGTGACATACAGCTCGCAGGACAACCAAAGACCCACCAGGTTCCCCCCAAATCAAAGCACCATTAAAAAAAAAGGCTCAAGTTCCCTTTTGCCCACCTTGGGTTTTCAGAAAGCAGTTTTGCTAAAAGTGGGCATCTGCCCCAAACATCCAACAAAAACTTAAGTTCTTATTTTAAATTGGCCATTGTTGGGCCAGAGAGGGCTTTTTTGGTTTAAAAAAAAATACAATTTTTTTTTGAGATGGGCTATGGCTGCTACCCTCCAGGATCTAGGGGGACGACATGTGTGTTATCCAGTTCTTTATGAATTTCCTACTTTTAGGTCCTCCTTAGATTAGCGGCAAACCAGACATTATATTATAGCCGGTATCCTACTAAACTTCCACTGAACAGAAAACCCCATTGGCATAGTAATATTGGGGTCATGCTGTTTGTCAAAACATTGCTACTCTACAAATGGAGAACAGATTTTCTTCTGGAAATCAATGTTTGCATAATGGAAACATTTGCACAAGCTGTTTGATCCCCCCTTATTACTGTTGGGACTCTCCACTCAATGAAAGCTCAGTGTAATAATCTTAGAACTGCAGAGCTGGAAGAGACCATAATGGCCTTTATATGTCTCTCTCTTTTGAAATTACATGTCGCTCAACAATAGAAGTATTTCCTGGAAGCTTACAATTAAGAAACAATGACGAGAACACACAACTAGAATTGTAACATAGCAAAATTTAAACAGAATAGTAACATAGCAAAATTAAAAAAAAAAAACGAGTACCATTAAGATAATCTCTCTAAGATCTATAGGGTTCAACTAGTATTAAACATGATAGAATTGTGTATGGGAACTATCCTAAAATGACCTCTTTGCAGCACAGAGGAAGGGCTGCACTGCTGCAAAGAAGGGATTTCTTTCTTATTAAATATGATCTTACTAAATATTTAGATTAGATTAGACGTCCTTCCGTCTCAAGAGACTATGGTAACGTGCTCTGTATGGAGGACTTGGAATAGCGTCTAGTGTGGCTGAGAAGGCCAATTCGAGAGTGACAATCCCTTCCACACTGAAGACAAATACAATCTGTCCCCTGTCCAGCTCCCTGATTTTGCTGCTTTCGGGACTGCCTCTTTGCCTTGGTCTGCTGGACAAGAGTCTCTTCAAATTGGGAGAGGTCAAGATGCATCGCTTGCCTCCAGGCTGAACACTCAGATGTCAATGTTTCCCATCTTTTGAGGTCCATTCCTAAGGCCTTCAGATCCCGCTTGCAAATATCCTTGTATCACAGCTGTGGTCTCCCTCTGGAGCGATTTCCCTGCATTAATTCTCTATATAGGAGATCTTTTGGAATCCGAGCATCAGCCATTCTCATGAAATGCCCAAGCCAACGTAGACAGCACTGTTTCAGCAATGTATACATGCTAAAAATTCCAGCTCTATCTAAGACTACTCTATTTGGAACTTTGTCCTGCCAGGTGATACCAAAATGCGTCAGAGACTAACACATATGGAACGTGTTTAGCTTCTCCTGCTATGCACAAAGGGTCCAGGACTCACTGCAGTCCAGGAGTGTGCTCAGGACACAGGCTCTATAGACCTGGATCTTGATATATGCCATCAGCTTCTTATTGAGCCATACTCTCTTTGTGAGTCTAGAGAACATGGTAGTTGCTTTGCCAATGCGTTTATCCAGCTTGACATCTAGGGAGAGAGTGTCAGAGATCGTTGAGCCAAGGTACACAAATTCATGAACAACCTCCAATTCCTGCGTGGAGATGCTCATAGAGGGAGGTGAGTCCACACCCTGGCCCATGACTTACGTTTTCTTCAGGCTGATTGTTAGTCCAAAGTCTTGGCAGGCCTTGCTAAAATGATTTATGAGTTGCTGGAAGACAAGCAGGCACTCAATGTTATTTAATGCCTCTTTGGTTACTATCTTAATGGTACTCGTTTTGGTTTTCTCTCTGGATATACCAGCTAAATATACCAACATGAATCTGACCAAACTCCGGGAGGCAGTGGAAGACAGGAGGGCCTGGTGTGCTCTGGTCCATGGGGTCACAAAGAGTCAGACACGACTAAACAACTAAACAACAACAACAAATATGATCAGATCTCCTGTGGGCTTTTTCACACATATAGTGATTGCATCTGGGTGAAAGACATGTTTTAGATTCTGGCCATGGCACTTGGGGGACCTTTTTTTTAAAAAAGACAGTAGAATAGGAAATATTTTTTGAAACCTCTTCCATACTGAAGTCTGCACTGAATGTTTTCATGCACCTGCATTTAAGGCAAAGTATGAGAAAGAGACATATAAAGAAAGTCAATGAGAGAGGGAGGAGGTTCATCAGGAACCTCATGGTATGTCTGATTTTGTCCCAATCTACTTCCTTTCAGCAGTGTGTTCAGCCTGAAATATGCCAGTTTGAACAACACTTACCTATGTTACTTAGCAGAAGTAGTAAATCGTAGAATCATAGAGTTGGAAGAGGCCTATAAGGCCATTCCCTGCTCAATGCAGGGCTCCAAAGCAAAGAAAACTTGGCAGACGGTTGTCCCATTTTTAAATAGTTGTAGCAGTAGAAGTTGTCCTGTATGCTAGATTAACATAGCATACGTTTTTAGGAAATGTTTGGCAACAAGTCATGGGGGTGGGGAAATGCACCTATTTATTTCCATTTCTAGCTATCTCAGTGTTCAGACTTTCCTTACTTTATTCAGATAAACAGTGCTATACCATAAAACCCTATACCATGAAACATTTGGATGGCTTCTAATCAAATTTCCTGAAGCAAAATTAAAGTACCCAGTATCAACCACAATTATTTCAAGACTCACTGCATCACTATCCAAGACTATGTCACTCGTGAAAAGGATTAACAAAATCAGGTAGCAGAAGTGTACTGGATTACCAGCCAGCATGAAGCAATATTGTATTCCAGCAATATTTCCGAAAGACAAAAACAGGATTTGATAATTGACCACCTAATCGTGCACCTTCATTGAATCACATATCAGTTAATGTGTTTTTGCCTTTTGCAACCCTCCCCCACTGAATCTCTAAGCTTTCTAATTAAGAGAAAAATGAGCCTATTTTGAATTCATATTAGATAATAATAGTATTACAGCTTTCATTTTATCAAACTTATCAATGGTCATTAAAGCTGATGTAATCTTTATTAGCAAATTAATCTAACCCATTACATACAGTTGGAAGAAGATTAGAAAATGCTGAATTTTACTACAGTAAGAGAAGTCCAATTCTGCATACAAGTTATATACAAAAGCTAAATGGAAACCAGTTTGTAAGGAGCTTCTTTCTGCAACATTTGCTGTATGTTGTGCATTAGCAAATCATTTTCCAAGTTATGGTGACACTAACAGGGCTTTCAAGGTATGGCAGATGTTATAGGAGTTGTTTACTATTACTACCATTGAACATACATGGCTCAGTAGGGATTTGAATCCAGGTCTCTTCAGTCCTGCTCTGACAATCTGTCCTCTAGATGACAGTGGTTGGCATCTGGCAACATTCCCTTCCATCTAAAAATCCAAATCCTACTCTTGCATAATTCTAGCATACATTTTAGGAGAAGAACAGAGGAAGAGGATTGGATCTACCATAAGCCGTCTCCTGAGAGAAAGACTCATTCTGTCTGCAGGATTCTTCTGATCAGCAGAAGAATCCTGCTGGCAGAAGGCAGTCAATCTTCATCATTTTCTGCCCTCCCCCTGAGATCTCCATAAAAGGGGTGGAGGAGCTGGAGCTGCAGACAAAGAAGGGAACAATCAGCAGTAGCATACCACTCATTGGGTGTTCCTGCTGGCAACGTAAAAGCCAACTCCAACCTATTCAGCTGTCAGGAAAAGCAGCCTGGAGCTGTTTCTCTTCTGATTTTCATTCATTATTTCCACTATAGTCTAATACATCATTCCAGGATTAGTTAAGTACTCCATTCCAATACTAAGAGAATTTTTTGCTATTGCCAAGCCCCTTTTATTAGCGACATGCTATCAACATTTACAAACATCACTGATTTGGTCCACTAGTACTGGCGATCCAAGTTTCAGTGGCATGAAAAATATGAATGGAAAATTATACTAATGTCCCTCCAGAAATTGAACTTTGTTTACATTGAGAAAACGCATAAACCTGGAGGGGAAAAATCTGTTGAAAAGCATTATATATAAAAAAGATATTTTATTGCAAATGTAATGGAAGAACATGTGAAGAAATTGCCCAGCTGGGAAACTATGTGGCTATTAGCTGATTTTGGAGATTTCTTCTCATAAAAACCAAACAATACATGGAAGTTACAAAGTGACTATGATGTTGACTCTGTCTCAGTATCAAACATATACATAACTGATCCCATCCTTTGGTGCAAAATAACAGTTAGCTGTGTGTGCAGACACAGATTACACTGGTATCAAGAGTGAAGACACAGAGCCAGTCCCACCATTAGGCAGAGTAGAGTAGTTGCCTCAGGCAATAGTTTCGGGATTTTGTGCCTCACATGTCTGACTCATTGACCTGAATTTGGATACAATGTGCTTCATCAGCTCAGGTAACTGGCTGGTACTCTATGCTGCTCTACCTCAGACAGCAGAAGTTGTCTTCAATCAGCAATGTGTCTGATTTCATGGCCAAGGGCAATAATATAACCCTTGTCACTCTTTCCCAATTCAGCATACACATAGAAAAGATGAAATGAACCGTTACTGAGAGGTAACTGCAGACTAGCTTCCACTGAAGCTACCTAGGGGTGTTTGGAAGTAGTCCACTACAGCAGGGTAAAAAACAAAAGGAAACAAGAGGTAACCTCAGTTCACAGGACCAAGCTGAGTTTCATTTCATTTCACTTTTACACTGAACCCAGAAGTCTATGTCTGTATATGATTATACCAATAATATCAGGTTTATTCTGAGACAACATGCTCCATCTCTAGGTTCTTTCAGAAGTACACTTTCAAAAGCAATCCAAATTCTAGTGTAACAAGGACACAAAGCAACATAATTGAAGCAAACTAAGTACTGCACCTCAGCTAGCTTGCCCTTTTTTTCTGTCAGAGAAAAAAAGGCAGAGGAAATGGAAATGAACCTTAACATTAAAGTATGTTCTTCTATAATTAATGTTCTTCCCTGTGCTGAGCTAAAATTTTAAAAGGAAAGGAAAGGAAAGGTTAAAGGTTTTTGAGCTATCTAGCATTTATGCTTCTACCACATCCAAAAGATACTAGAACAACAGAGTAGAGCAAGGTCTTCCTAGAATGTTTTACCAAAAATTGTAAGCCCAGGACTATATCTGTGTTCCAAGAAGACTTCCAACACAGAAGCATTCTGTTTTGTTTGGAACATATGATCTGATGCCTCAGTACTAGGCTGAATATAAATTCTACTGCTGCAGACTTCAAAAGGAACATATAAATCAGCACATTTTTCAGGCTTCTGACCTTGAAGCAGAACATCTGAAGTGACTATAAACATGTACTTAAACATCAGGCATGCCTTATCTCTCTGATATTTCAAGAACAATAGCAATAATATTAAGCCTTATCTTGGAATCTTTATATGGGGCTCCAAATACGATATTTTATCCCTAACAAAGAACCATTCCTTCCTCTCCCCCAGTAATTTTAAACTTTTTTACATTTATTTCTGTCTCTCACAGAACAACATAGCTTTTTCACTCCTCTATCCAGAGAGCAATAATTCCCCTAGGTAATATTATAATATTGGTTCAGGGCACAAACGCCACCTTTGCCCATATGAAAAAAAAGTGTACATTTAGTAGTTGATTGCATCCCAACTGTATGGGGTATCTCAAACCCACAGCAGGCCTAGCTATGGTGATTTACTGCTTCAATACTGAGCATGTGAAAAGCCAAGGATCCTCCAGAGATGAACACGTGACTAGAGAAACACTGAAGCTGGCACCCAAGGAAGGTATTTCTTATCAAAAGCATCTAGATAATATTTGAGAGGATAAGGATCTCATTTTTCAAAGTTTTCAAGAATATATTCAATATTAGAAGTAGCTTTATCACTTGTGTTCCTCCACCCTCTTTTTTATTTGTTTTGTTTATTTAAAGTAGCTTTTTTTCTGCTCTGAAAATCATTCTCTTTTGCCCAGCTACTATGTGGTTGGAGAACTCTTTCTATTCCATAATTCTGTATTGCAAATCTAAGGCAATTTTTTTTCCATAATGAAACTTAGCAATCTTACTTTCCTTTTTTTTCCCCCCTTTGGAGAATGCAAACCTTTACTGCTTCCTCAGATCTGCCTGTCTCCAATTTCTGCTTTGCATGTGTTAAAATGTAAGTCAATTATTTATAAAGGAGAATGCCACATTAAAAAGGAAATTCATACTGAAGGGAGGAGCCTCAATTTCTCCATGTACTGTGAGAAGATTAGCTGTTCTTAAAAGTGTAGATCTTAGGATGAACACTCTCCCATATCCAAGCCTACCTATGGAAATGAAATGCACACTGATTACACATTTATTGGATTTTGAGACTCCTTCCCCTTCTCTCTGCGCCCGTTTGGAAACAGTAACATGCTGATCCTGAAGGGTACAATTAAGCTTAGGGACACTGCAATGAAATGTTCAAATGCTGTGCTGGAATTTCTCTCCTTTAAAACTGAAGGCTTTTAGGACCTCTACAGACTTCATGCACAATATTTGCCAGTGCAGCCAATCGAGTTACTAGATTGGATATTATGTCTGGTACATGGCTATCTTTGTACTACCTCAGGATCCACTTGCCTTGCTACCAGCATTTTTTCAAACCCATGCCCCATGGAATGAGCAGCCCTGTGCACAAGAAGGGAGATGGCTGCTTACATGTTGTTATATACCATCAAGCCAGTTCTGACCCATATGAATGAGTGACTTCCAAAATGTCCTATCATTAGCTGCCTTGCTCAGCTCTTGCAAATTCAAGATCATGGCTTTCTTTATGGAGACTTCTTTTCCTGCTACATTCAACTTTTCTTAGCATTTTTATCTTTTCCAATAAGTCTTGTCTTTTCCCAATGTGCCCAAAGTATGACGTCAGTTTTGTCTTCTTTGCATCCAGAGAATTCAGGCTTGATTAGATCTGTTTGCCTTTCTGGAAGACCATGATATCCAGCACCATTTTTCAAACAAATCAATTCTGTTCTGTCATCTTTCACATCCATACATAGTAATTAGAAATACAATCATGTCGATGATGTTGGCCTTGGTGTCTAGTGATACATTTTTTATGCCTTATGTTCTTTTCAGGTTCCTTCATAACCACCTGTCCAAGTCTCAACCTTTTATTTCGAAGGTATAGAACATCTTTTACTATTTCTGTTCCTTCATGTGTTTACCTTCAAAGTGCTTCAGTACTGTATTGAACTGTGAACTCTAAATCAGTGATCATTTAGCTACTAATGGGGAAGAGGAATCATGTTCATTCTATTTTTAAATATCCATTATGGATGAAAAACCTTTCACGGATTGCTGCCTTGTTGTGGCGAAGGGGCTTGAGTAACTCAGAGAAGCTATGGGCTATGGCGTGCAGGGACACCCAAGACGGACAGGACATAGTGGAGAGTTCTGACTAAACATGATCCATCTGGAGTAGGAATTGGCAGTGCCACTCCAGTATCTTTGCCAAGAATGCCTCATGATCAGAAACAAAAGGCTAAAAGATATGACGCTGGAAGATGGGGCCCCCAGGTTGGAAGGCATCCAAGATGCTACTGAGGAAAAGCAGAGGACAAGGACAAGTAGCTCCAGAACTAATGAAGTGGTTGGGCCAAAGCCGAAAGGACGCTCAGCTGTGGACGCACCTGGAAGTGAAAGGAAAGTCCGATGCTACAAAGAAAAATACTCCATAGGAACCTGGAATGTAAGATCTATGAACCTTGGGAAGCTGGATGTGGTCAAACAGGAGATGTCAAGAATAAACATTGACATCCCGGACGTCAGTGAACTAAAATGGACAGGAATCGGCGAATTCAATTCAGATGATTATCATATCTACTATTGTGGGCAAGAATCCCGCAGAAGGAATGGAGTAGCCCTCATAGTCAACAAAAAAAGTGGGAAAAGCTGTAATGGAATACAATCTCAAAAATGATAGAATGATGTCAATACAAATCCAAGGCAGACCTTTCAACATCATAGTAATCAAGTTTATGCACCAATCACCAATGCTGAGGAAACTGAAATTGACCAGTTTTATGACGATTTACAACACAGTTCTGATGATTTACAGAACTGACACCAAAGAAGGATTTCTTCTCATTCTAGGGGATTGGAATGCTAAAGTAGGGAGTCAAGAGATAAAAGGAACAACAGGGAAATTTGGCCTTGGAGTTCAAAACGAAGCAGAGCAAAGGCTAATAGAGTTTTGTCAAGAGAACAAGCTAGTCATCACAAACACTCTTTTCCAACAACACAAGAGGCGACTCTACACATGGAAATCATCAGATGGGCAATACCGAAATCAGATTGATTATATTCTCTGCAGCCAAAGATGGAGAAGCTCATTACAGTCAGCAAAAACAAGACTGGAGCTGACTCTGATCATCAGCTTTTCACAGCAAAATTCAAGCTTAAACTGAAGAGACTAGGAAAAACCACTGGGCTAGTCAGGTATAATCTGAACTAAATCCCTTATGAATATACAGTGGAAGTGAAGAACAGATTTAAGGAACTAGATGATACCCACTATGATGGCAGAAAGTGAGGAGGAATTAAGGAACCTTGTAATGAGGGTGAAAGAGGAGAGTGCAAAAAACGGTCTGAAGCTCAACATAAAAAAAAACTAAGATCATGGCCACTGGACCCAAATGGAAGGGGAAGATATGGAGGCAGTGACAGATTTTACTTTCTTGGGCTCCATGATTGCCGCAGGTGGTGACAGCAGCCACGAAATTAAAAGACACCTGCTTATTGGGAGGAAAGCAATGACAAAACTTGACAGCATCTTAAAAAGCAGAGACATCAGTTGGCCAATGAAAGTCCGCATAGTCAAATCTATGGTTTTCCCGTAGTGATGTATGGAAGTGAGAGCTGGACCATAAAGAAAGCTGACCACTGAAGAATTTATGCTTTTCAATTGTGGTGCTGGAGGAGGCTCTTGAGAGTCCCCTGGACTGCAAGGAGAACTAACCTATCAATTCTAAGGGAAATCAACCCTGAGTGCTCACTGGAAGGACAGATCCTAGAGCTGAGGTTCCAATACTTCGGCCATCTCATGAGAAGAGAAGACTCATTGGAAAAGACCTTGATGTTAGGAAAGTGTGACGGCAAGAGGAGAAGGGGACGACCGAGGATGAGATGGCTGGACAGTGTCTGCGAAGTAACCAACATGAATGTGACACAACTCCGGGAGGCAGTGGAAGATAGGAGGGCCTGGCGTGCTCTGGTCCATGGGGTCACGAAGAGTCGGACATGACTAAACAACTAAACAACAACAAATGTTTTGTAGCATGGGATGGTTAGATACCCTAAAGCAAGGAGTGGCCAAAGTCCAGCCCTGAGACTATATGTGTTCCCCAGCTGTTTTTGCTGCCCCAATCCCCGTCAGACATCCTCAATTTCCCTTAAAGGCAAACTCTGCAGTGATTCACCTTGATTCACTGAGATTCAGCACAGTGTTTGGCACACCCTAAACAGCCACCTCTGAAAACTGGAACTGGGCCATCTTATCTGCTTGCTTTGTCCTCCCTCTGCCATTTTTCCTGGTCTATGTGGCCCTCAGTGGATAATGACAGCATAAAATTGGTTGTGAAGCCAATGAAGTTTCCCATCTCTTCCTAAGGTGAACAACGTGAAAATCAATAGAACATATTCAAACTAAGAAGGAAAACTATTGTGTGAAACACCTTTCCACTGACTAGTGTGGTCAAGATGTGTTTGATTCCAATTCCCTTCAGTCAGTCCAACAAATCTGAAGAGCACCATGTTGGGGAAGGCTGTCACAAAGTGACTAAAGAAAAAAGTGAATTATTCTATCCTAAGTATATTTCAAGAGCACACCAAGTTCAATATGCAAATTATCCCTTCTTCCTCTTGACCTTACACAACTCTGATTCAATTACCAGAATTTTTAAAAGTAATTTCCTAAAATCTATAGATGTATTAAATAAACCGCTTGGCAAAGCTTCCACCCATCAATTCTATTACCCGTAAAGGTCAGCCTATATGGACATGATGTCCTGTTTTGGATAAACAAGGCTGAACAGCCAAGAGCCTAGTTTTGATTATATCTAGACAACTTGCAGGTACAAACAGAAAAATACAATTGTGCATAAGAGGCAGAAAAAGGAAGGAGAGTGGTGCGTAGGAGGAAAGCAAAACAGAATGAAGCTCAACAGGAAATGGTTATTGTAATTTTGAATTATGTTAATCATCATCATCTCAGAACTGCAGAGCTGGAAGGGACCCAATGGAGCATTGAGTCCTGCCCCATCAAAAAGGCACAGTGGGGAAGCAAACGCCCAACCAGATACTAAACCACTGAGCTATCCAGCAGCTCCTAGCAAATTTGTGCTCAAGTCAAAGATTTAATATCTTTACACTCCAATCCTATGAACACTTAGTTGTGAATAAGTTCCATTTAATTCAGTGTGAGTTGATTCTCAGTCAACAAGCATAAGACTATTATTGTGGTTTCTAATTTTTCACTATTGTTTTCAATGCATCTTTTTTAAACCTTTGAGGGCTTTTTTTTAAAAAAGATAAATGGTATAACATTCTATACATTCATACATACAGGTATGCATAGACAGATAGATAGATAGATAGATAGATAGATAGATAGATAGATAGATAGATAGATAGATAGATAGATAGATAGATAGATAGATAGATAGACAGACAGACAGACAGACAGACAGACAGACAGACAGACAGACAGACTCCACTATTAACTATTTCTACAGTGAAAGTCACTGAGATACCGTTATAATAGTCAGTGAGGAAGCTGCTATTCAGCATCCATAAAAGTCCATAAAGCTTTGTTTTCTATGTGTGGTGTTAATGTCACACATACAGATGGAAACATATTCAAAGGAGCATTTCTGGTAAAATATTCACAAATGCTATGCAATATGTAATTAGCACTACAAAGGTGATAATGAAGAACCATGACAATCTACTGTCTCTACATTCTAAAAATCTACATTGCCAACATTATCAACAAACTAAAATTGTACATTACTCATACTGTTCTGCTCACAAGGATTAATATCACTGCATAATTGAAATTGTATAATTGCCTTGCTGAATGCAATCAAGATTCATCTAGGAAAGATTTCTATTTTCAGAAGCAGTCAGCTAAATGGGGTACTCAGAAGCAATGGATGTATGAGATGGCTTCCACTTTGGTATGTGGCTATCACCCAGAATTTGGACGCACACCAATCCAGGGATGGGCAAATTCAAATGGGCCAACTGCTTGATGGCCATGTACTCAATTGGGGCATGGACTAAATGGCTTAGTGGGTTTTTTTCCTACTAATTTTTTCTATTTCATATTTTAAACACTGTATTAACATTCCTTAGTATTAAGCAATAAATTTTCTCTCACGAACCCACTCAGACATAAACTTTAATTAAAATAAATTGAAGATTACATTTAAATCATTCTGGAATAAATGTAATTAATTATAGAATACTTGTAAATCAACTTAGAGAATCATAGGACTTTAAAATTGTTTAGCAGCAACCGGCTGATTAGAAAGCAAAGGCAGACAATGTCTGCTTAAATAACAAAGGCTTACAAAGGCCGTTTAACTGACAAAGGTTGTTTAAGAAACAAGGGATTAAGAAATGGAGGGGTAGGGGTCTGTAATGAAAAAATCGTTATGTCTTCTTTCAATCAGTACTTAACACTCAATAAACCTGATTACAGTACACTGCCAATCTAGAAATTTGGTGCTGAATTTCAGTGGCAAATTGGGACACTGATTTAAAAAAAGAAAGAAAAGAAATCTGGACAGCACTGGAAGAACCTGGGAGACCACAAAGAAGAACTTGGATCTACCTGTGGACAACAGGCTGCACTTTTCTTGCCCCTCTTATAGATGAAGGTTCCATTTTGCTACCTTCCCATTTCCGTATAACATTCCATTTGGCTAAACTGCCACCGGACAAATGATTTTGCCTCTCCCAGCTTCTGGTGTCTCCAGGATCAGCATTGTTCGAGGTCAGCCATTCTCAACCTTTTTTTTTTTTGACCATGGCCAAAAAACTATGAAAGAAATATAGACCAAATCGAGATTATGCACTGTAAGTGGCATGATGAACCTTACAAGGTGGGGTGTGTAGCCTGTATAATTAACTTGTAATGTAAACCACTAAGCAAGAGCTTAAAGCGCTATGGGGCAGTAAGCAGCATGTTTTGTTTGCGTGTGTGTGTGCAAAATTGTTTCCAGTCTATAGCTCCCTTCAAATGTGCCAGGGACCCAGGGGACCTTATGGCCCCCATTGAGAATGGCTGTTCTAGGCTACACTTCGGTTCCTGGGTTGTTGTTTGTAAAGCAATCAAGATCTAATACTTACTGTGAAAACAATGTCCTTGACCGAACTATGAATTTAAATACATATTCAAGAGCTTTCAGGGTCCTTAGTATAGGTTCACACTGTTCTCCTCTGCAGGAAGTATCCAAGTAAGTCTTCAAAACTGTCATTAGCTTCCTGAAATAAGGATGATGTGTTAGAGAAAAACCAACTTTGGCCACAGTCACACCAGTAAAATGTATCCCTTTTTTTCCTCACATCTTTTGCTTTCTGTATAGTCACACATTGAGGTCACGGGACATATATCCCATGATAGTGGTTCATATGTTTTTTGCTAGTTTCACCTTTTGGGGGGGGGGGTAAATGAGTTGTGATACGTTCATCTACACCCCTGCAAGGTGGGTTTTGGCCGGCCAGCACATCATCCAAGAGACACCAGTTTGCCCTCCATCCCTCCTGCTCTCTGTCCCTTTCCTTTTTGAAGCCCTGCATGGGTGGGGGGTGGTCTAGCGCATGAAGGGATTATTTGCTGGGGCTTTTCCCCTCCCCTATTATTCCCTGGGGTTGAGACACATGCCAAGGTGCCTCCCCCTTGCACACCTGCACAGACACAGACACACCCACCCCATTGCCCCTGATGGGATTAGCCATTTGGAAAGTACAAAAGCTCTTTCTCCAATCTTTCCCAACTGCAGCAGAAAAGGGTCTCAATGCACATATTCCTTGTGTGGAGAAACAGAGCAAAGTGAGAGGGGGAGGAGCCTTGAGCAGAGGGATGAGCGAAGGGGGGCACCATCTCATGTGACATGTGAAGCAAATGGAATAAGGAGCCACCTCTTCAAGGAGAGAACCGCTCAGCTTCATTGACCTTGAGCCAGTGTTGTCTCAGAGCTGTCATGGTTTGCCAGTCAGGAGGGGACTGGGGATTGGCTTCTCTTTTGCGTGCCTTCATAAAACCTGACCCATCTCTCTAATATCCACCCAGCCCCTCTTCCCAACCCAGACTGCCTATGCAGGGTTCCTCAGATCACCGAAGCTTGCTCTTTGTGATGATGTTAGAAAGCCTCTTGCCCATAAGTGCTAGGGCCATCTATTGCTGGCCACATAGTGATCTGTGCCTTCCCCCCCCTCCATTTCCGCACTGCATTACCCTCTATATAGGAGAACCAATAGCACACTGTTGTACTTCAAGCTGCATTTGACAGAAGAATACCAAGGTGCTTTTCCATTTGAAATTTTTTTAAAAAAAAGAGAGTTGATCAAAAGTAGGTGGGGAGGTGGGACCGCAAACCAGAAGTAAAGGAAATGAATTGGTTTAGGAGTACACACTGAATGCAATGTTGGTAGTACTGTGCTATGAAATGCAGAACAAAAATAGTAGTAGTCTCCCTGCAGGCAGAATTTAATGAGGAGATAGCATGGAGGAGGGACAAAAGAATCGATAATGGCCATGCATTATCTGAAACCCCCCCCCCAAAAAAAAGAGTCATGAGGAGTAACCCAGAAACATTTGGTAAGTGTGACTGTAGCCTTTGCCACACTAGATTGCTAAAAAGAGTAAAGTGGCAAACATACATGGTTGATCCAATAATATGACTACATTTTGTTTTATTATGTTATAATTCCAATATAGATTATTGCACCATTCAATAGAGGGGAAATCGCAGTGTCATGACCTTTCTTTCCAGCTATTGTTTCTATCTGTCATAAAGGATGGCCTTGGCCCACAGCCAGTCATTGCAGTGAAAAATATTGGAAGCACAGTTTAGGGGTGGGAATTGTTTAGGTCAAACAATTCACAGTTAGTTGAATTGCCTAGAGTTGCAATAACTAAGTTTATTCAGCATGAGAGTGTTTTGATAAGGACTATGACAGCGATGATAATGATGATGTGCCTAACAATGGTGGTGATTATGAGAAAAACAGAAAAGTACATGGATGGAATCACAAATTGCAATGAAAACAACTGCTATGGGTTCCCTTTTAAAACAGTGGACTGGATCCTAATTGAAAATGTGCTAATAGCTGCTTGCCTGGGAGTAAGCTCCCTTGAACCCAGTAAAACTGAGTCAGTTTCTGAACAGACCTACATAGGGCTTGCACTGCTAGCTTGTTGTATTTCTTCACCATGTAAATCAATAGAATTTAAATTACATCACAGCTAATGTCTGTATTGGTTTCAGCAGGACCTTTGATCAACTCTGGATCAAATTAGCTAGAAAATCAGACCTACTTAAAGAAAATATTTAAGCATATATTCTGCTCTGTTTTACACACTCATATGGACACACAGAGATAGCAAATGACTCCACAGACCTATCCAGTGGAGGACAGTGGCAGGGGGGAAAGTAACAAATAAGCCTCACATAGAACTAGTACATTTACTCAGCAACAAAACAGACCTTCATGCACTGAATGAGTTTATGTATTAGACGGTGAATAAATTCTGCTGAATTAAATAAAATAAAATCTGCTGAATTATACTGGGAAGCCCTTAAACAGTTGAACAGGGGACCCTGCTACAGCTTAGTGTTCATGCCATTTTAGGCCAGATCAGATTCTTAGTCTTTCTCAGTCCAGGAAAAAGGACATCCAACCACTTCTGTAGTAGATTTATTTCACAGGGCTGGTGTTCAGGTGAAAGCCAGCTGAAGGTATGTGATACATTATCCATCCTGTGGATCTAAAAAGTATAACTCAGTTCACCATGTGACTAGCCCACAATGTGGAGAAACCGCGTGGTACCACTATGACAAGCTGCCAAGAACAGAGTCCTAGTTTCCACTTGATACAGGCAGTCTGTGTGGAGAATTCTGCTATGCACTAAACTTGGATGGGAGAGAAATCACCCTGCAGGTGGCTGGCAGACTACATAGACTGGGTCTCACTTGGACTCTATGAGAAAGCATCTCTGCCATTTCATATTAAAACACACGCACATACTGTACATCCTTAGCAAATGGTTTCAGCAGCAACTGATGAAAAATGAGCCGGGGCTCTTAATATACCATATACCAACTTCCTGTCCTTTTAAAAGTTTTTGGCACACTTTTCAAGGAAAAGCTATTGAATAATTACAGAATTTTCTGGCTTGCCTTCTTTTCCACTCTCCAAGATCAATGTGGCAATCTATAAAAACATACCGTTATTAAATATAGCAGCTTTGTAAGGAATGCCTATGTTAATTTTATGACAAGCTATATATATTATAAACCTTTATTGACCTTAGAGGCAGAGGTATCCAAAGTTTCAGGAAGGTATAATGTCCAGTTGTGTAACCCAAGAAGTTTTTGGATGGTAATACCAGGGACTGAACAGACTTTTGGAAAATGAAATGTGGGTTGTACATATGTCCTTTATTCATAGTGATGCAAACTATTATAAACTTACTTGTATGCTAAAGTTGCACTGAAGTGTTGCTGTATATAGGCCTCCAGTACAGTATTGAAATGCTGAAATTTCCTATCAGCAATGAGCCCTATTATATAAATCTGCAAGAGATGGATAAGATTAGTGCTTTTGTACATCAAATATCAACTGTGAAACCACTTTTTCAAGAGGCAAAGTTTACAGTGGTCACTTTGAATAAATATATAAAAATTAGGCGACTGATTGATTGACTTAAGATACCCACTTTCTTCCTTATGGGTAGAGCACATCTATGTAGTAGTTGAAGTCATGTAAAATATGAAGAGCAACTCTCTCTTTTTTTCAGTTTTAAGTTGTTTCATAAAACAGTCCATAGGTCAAAATTAATGAACAACAGAGAGGATGTGCCCCAGGATTTTGTGTTTATAATATTTGATATATTAACACTTACCAGGGCATCAAAGACAAGAATGTCATACACATCACTGTGAGAATGTTCCATCATGATATTAAACAGGGCATCTAAAGTATCTTGGAGGAACTTTAAAAAACAAAGCACAGAAAGGCATGAAAAGAATGACCAAGCTGTTAATCATTTTGTCATAGTGACAGGATATAGATACTACAGAAAAAATATTTTGATTCCTTTAAGCACAAAAAGATTCAACCAAACTCCAGGGACAGTTTTTCATGCCTCAAAGAATCCATCTTCCCAGCTCTGTCACATGGAGCTCTAACACATCTTTGAACATTTATTTTAGTCATAGATGTATTTAACTGAAGCATGTACAGCAGTGATTGTTTTAATACAAAATATCGCCTGTTGTTTACATGGAATTCATATCTCACATCTTCCAAATGGCAAGACTGTTGGTTTATCTGTGGATTTTTCAGGACCATACTGCAACAGAGACGGTTATGCTATAGAGTCTCTGAAGCTCTGGTTAGCAATTTTTGGTAAACGGGGATTCACTGTGGAGCCAATAATAAACTAGGCAGTGGTATAAATTGAGCATTCTCACCCAAAGACTTAAAACACAAAGCTAGGGGAAGAGGGAACAACGAGGAATTCAAGACCTCTCCTTCCACTACCAGGCCTGTAACAACTTCTCTTTCCACTACTGCAGATCCTCTCAGTCTCCATCATGACCAAGATTTCTAGTTAACTGAGGATGGACAGGATAGACCATTCCACAAAGAGAAGGATTTCTCTTTCCACTGCCATTCTTTCTGGCCTCTCCCTCCCTCAGCGTTGAGCCAAGAAGACTGGATGAGAGGAAGAGATCCTCTCAGCAGGCAGAAATTAGCCAACCAGCTTTCAGATGCCAACTTCTATTACAACCTTTCCCAACCTTGGGCCCCCAGCTGTTGCTAATCTTACTGTTACACCTATTAAATTAGATTTTCATGTACTGCTGAGAAACGTGCGTTTCAGATAAAGAAGCACAACGTGGACATTACAGAATAACTTGGCCAAACTGAGTTCATTTCTAAGTCCATTAAATAGATGTTTACTCCTAGAAGAATACAAAGTATAATTTTGCCCTCTTCTTTGGTACAATTATTACACTGTGCAATTTTCTTCCCAAAGAACAAGTTTCCATAGTCAAAACCTGACGTGCATGGTTCTTCACAAGAAAACAACTTGCATTTATTTCCACATGGAGCATTAACCAATAGTACATTCAAATTTTTACCATTAACACAAATATTTCCCAAGATAAGATAACACATATTTTGGGTTCAGAGTTAAGTATAATTTTCATGACTATTAAGGGAGAAGGGGAAGATAATCATGGCTTTTACAATTCTCATAACTATGTAAGCCTATCCTTCTCATTTACATAGGCAAAAGCAAGTTGCCTTTAAATTGGCCTTGATATTGTGCTTACTATAAGATAATCGTGCATTAAAAAGTAAAGCCTTGAATCAAGGCATCTGTGATGGTTACAAACTGCTACGTCCAGAATGTTGATACATTTGGGGAGTGCTAAAGCAGCAGCTTGCTGATTCTACTTTAATCAAGGTGAGTGTCCCAGAAGAATATTTGTGTGAGGCTTTGGAACAAGAGAAAATGGATTATTCTTGCTGCATAGCTCTTGCTGCATAGCAGAAGAGCTTCTGCCTTTCCTTGCAGTATTCTGCCCTCCACATAGCTTTGATTTCTTTGAGCAATCAAGCCAATCTCAGTGAAAAGCATGAAGAGAGTGCCATCAACCCCAGGGATCCTTGTGTCATTTCCTCATTTGATACATGTACAGAGCAGACAGGTTAAAAAATAAAAACATCTCTGCCTAGCCATTAAAAGTCTACTTCCATGAAATGTGGCCATGGGCTTCAGAAGAGAGTAGTTAGCATAGAAGAGCCAGCCACTAAGAGGTCCTGCTGCATGGGTGACCTGCTGTAGAACTTAGACTGAATTCTCCTTGGGAGAGCTCTTGGTTGTTACAAATCAGAACACATCCCTGGTCTGTCTTGATTTCCGAAAGCAAAACACAGCCATTGAAATTGGGACCCAACTGGCTAGGAAGCTTGCAAGGGACTATTGTAATCATACAATCATGCTATTTCCCCAGGCTGAGGCTGGTGCTAAAATTAGTACCCAGATGGGCAAAGCTAAGAAAGATTGGGTTCAGTGATACAGTAGCTCTCTCATCCATGACCAAGGTGTGATGCAACGGTAAACTAGGATGTATGTGAGTAAAACCTTGCTTCCTGCATCCTTTTAGGCAAGATTAAGGCAGGGATCACAATGTTCCTCTCCTCACTAGTCAGAGCAATGAAGCATTTTCTGGAGTTTTCAATAAAGTATACTCTGGTTTCTCTTCAGATCGCATAAATCTTTCGCCTTTTACTAAAGAGTTTTCATAATGGTGGCATAACCATGTTTTGTGGGTGAGAGAATATTTTTTCCGCACTTTTTCTGCAAAACCATTCAATCTGTTAATTAATTAATATGCCACCTTTCTCCCCATAAGGGACCCAAAACAGTTTACAGCAGGTAAAACAACAGATTTAAAAAAAAAACAGTATAAATATCACATTTTAAAAACAATTAAACACATATTCAAATTTTTTTTAAGCCAGTTTACTAATTGCCAAATTAAGATGATCATTTCCTTATTAAGAATCTGAAGCACTAAATTGGTTGCTGGTGTATTTTTTTAAACAATTTGCCAGTCCTTCTGTCCTTGCTCTGTGCTTGTGGGCTTTCCTTCTTACTAGAAAGGCTTTATACAATACAGCAACTTTGAGAGAGAGGAAAAAAGGCTCTTTGTTGTCCTCTCAGCTGGAGGAAAGGAACACTGCTGGACTTTATAATTCCTCCTGCAGTGTTTCCTCATGTCAAAATCAGTTGAAATCAATGAGAACTTGGGAAATTGTTGGTATTTTATCCATCCTTATTGTGAACTAATCTAGCATTCAGCAATAACACGAGGGCCAAGGGCAGGCCAAGAGACCAAGCAGGGATACAGCAGGTAGAAGAAAGTAGTGGTCTGATCTCCCTTCCCTTGATTCATCTGACTCACTGCATGTAGCAACTGAAATGGGGGTTCTAGTCTCTCCCTTCCTTTGAATTATAACCAGAGTTTCCCAAGTACACCTATAGTCAGGCAGATGAACATGATTAAACAGTGAAAACACTGTTGTTCATTTACAAAGTCAGAGTGAAAGCCAAAGGGGCAAACCTAAGACAATAAAAGTCAGGAAGAAAATTTCTTAATCTGTCCCTCTTGATAAGAAAAACAGCCAAAAAAGCCTGCATCTCCCACAAAGTATTTTCATATTTTCCTTCAGCACTTTTTCTGATGCAATTTAAATAATCTGGCCCTTTATCTCACAGTGTCCAGTTCTCTGGTGGCGAACATTTCAGCAACCCTTGGGGGAGGCAGTGTTTGCTGGGTGGAGGAAAGCAAGCATCTACCAGTTGAGCCCCTTTGTCTGCTGCTTGGGACACTGTCAGTGGAACTGAGCCATTTGAAATGAACAAATCTCTCCCATCTGCCCAGATGATTAAGACACATCTTCTTCAGTCTTCTCAGCTGCTTTGAAACCTACGTCAGGTCCAGACACCATAGGTGACTAATGTCTGGAGCAGAAAGGGGTGCAGCCTCTGTGTGTATATGTCAGACCTGCTTAGCACTCCTGCTGAACACAGTACATCAATTCTTAAAGGATCTCTAGAGGTTAAGGCTGGCACTGCCATATTGTCTTGACATGCAACATGTTGACCTCATCATGATTTTGTGGATAGTGCTATATTTTTCCACACTTTTGAATATGCCTGTAGGTCTGTAATCTCTGTTTCAAAGGATGGCTACAAACAGAGGAAAGCAGAATCCGGGCACTTCTCCATCATAACTGGAACCAGATGCAGCAAACATCTCCTCTCCCTACAGCTATCAACTGCAACTGCACGAGGGTTATCTTCCTGTAATGCTTAGTTGGGCTGAACAACCAGTTGGTGGCAGAGCGACAGTTACATGTCCAGGCTGATACACAAAAGGATCAGCTGTTTGCTTGCAAACCAGCTTGGGAAAGCAACTTTATCACATGACTGTAGAAGCACTGGGCAGATGTGGAGAGCAAGGAATGAGTGAATGAGATGAATGAGATACGTCCATGGGGAAACACAGGAAGTTCTTGGTGATCGTAACATAACAGGGGCACAGCTTGCCTAATCCACAAGGGATAGGAGGCATACTTTAGAAAAAGAAAACAAGCCTGCATTATTGGAGACGGAGAAGTGCAGTCTTTGTCCACACTCCATTGGCCATCTTAGACTGTCTCTTGCATAGTTTTCAAGGAGCAGTCCAGCCCAATAACAGAAACTTTAGCTACTGGAGTAGAAGTAATCGAAAAAAAAATCATTTTAACAAAGTTGTTTTAAGATTTCTCATATAGATTATGGAATGACTTTGAACTGCAACACTGGGCTCCTTGATTTATCTATAGAACTAATAGACTGCTCAATGTTTCATAGTAAGCACTGATATTCTTAGCCTGATGTATGTACTTAAGGCTGGACAGCCAGCTTATGTATCAGTATTTCCAATCCCTCACATTAAAAAGGGCCATATAAATTCTTATGATGGACTGATATGTTAGGCCCATTCTAAGAACAACCACAGAAATCACCTCCAACTCAGCAGAGAGAACACTGGAAGTCATGGTTGGTGGAGAAAGTCTTCTGGCTCTTCAAACTGTTGCACACTTTAGATTCCCCCCCCCCCAATACCATCCACTACACCACTGCAGTGTCTTTAAAAGCATAACTGAGCAGAACATACCTTCACAATTTCTTCCCCATCCACAATCTTCAGTTTTTCTAAGTTTTCCTGCAAGAGTTCGGGCTTCATCCGCCACTTCAAAAGCCCCAGCAAACCCACTGCAGAGAAGAGCACTGATATATTCAGGGCACAGAAAGAGATTACTTTTCAAGTGTAACATGGAAATCCTTGTCAGAAGCTTATACTCTTACCGTTTTGAGTGAGCTTGGTTGAACAAACAAGAGTTGAAATGGCAAAGGAATCCCTTGAGCTTACGGAGAGCCCTCCTACACTGCTTGAACTGCGACTTAAGGTTGAGCCTTTCGATTCTATGTGGAGGCGGGAAGAAGGGAGGCTCAAGTAAGCACTGGCATCTTCCATTTTCTTATTATCACCCTTAAAAACAAGGCATGGGTAAGAATCACTGGAATGAGTTAGAAAAACTGCTGTAGTAGACTATGTCTAGATGGGCAGCATATAAATGCAATGAATAAATGAATAAATGAATGAATGAATGAATGAATGAATGAATGAATGAATGAATAAATAAATAAATAAATAAATAAATAAATAAATAAATAAATAAATAAATAAATAAATAAATAAATAAATAAATAAATAAATAAATAAATAAATAAATAGTTTTGCTTTGCTTTTTTCCCCCACATTGGCATAATTTTAAAAATAAACATTTTTAAATTATTACTTTAACATTTGGGATTATGACCCAGAGAAAACTACAGACAAATTCCCAAGGTTTTTCCCCCTCCCAAATACAGTTCTTCCCCATAATGCACTTCCAATGGTCAGTAATGAGAACTGAGCTTTGTTCAAAACTCATGGAGAGCTAAAAGGCTGATGAGAATCTAGTGGGCACTTGTAAGCCCCACCCTGAAAAAGTCTTCGCATATTGAGTGTGACAGTCTACACGGGAATTTTCCACTGAGTTCACTTGAACACTGGTATGACATATAAAGTCCAACATTGGTCCAGCCTCTCCTAAAGAGAGCATATTTCCCCCATATAAGCGTCCCTGGGCTTTGAAATCTGCAGGAAAGCCAGAAATCTGAGCTAGCACATAGATGTGTGTTTGCTTGCAACAGTATTTTCACAGAATGTATATGTCTGAACCATGCAGCTCATGATCTACTACAATATCAAGCCAAGGCCAGCAACAACACACTGTTTCACATTATGATGAACAGGGGTGTAGCAGTAAATTTGGAAGTGCAGGTGCTCATCACCAGTGCCCACAAAGAGATATGGAAGGTGCTCGGTTGGGCCACAATGACAAATTAAGAGCCGGAGGTATGGAACTGTTTCCCCCACAGATCTGGCTGGTATCCAGGTTTCTACCATTCCTAGTGACAAACCAATATACGGTGGTTTTTTCCCCTTACCCAAGGTAATGCATGCAGTTCTCATTGCCTGCCTCCTCTGGTTATGTTATTTTAGACCACTTAGACTGCTGTGCTCTTTTAAACAATAGGCATTCTGTGTTTCCACTGCCATTTTATGCTGCATTTTGCAACCTTCATTTGATCTTATTTTGCAGTAGAAAAACAACATAAATATCTTCTAAATGAAAAAAAAAATCCTAAAGGAAATAAATGTCCGTGCAAGGTGCCCTATGTGTGTTTTCTGGATTGCTCAAACAAGGATAGCCAAAAAGAAAATAAAAGAAAAAGAAAAGTAGGAAAAAGCGAAGAAAAGAGAAATTGAGAACAACAAAAAAGGAGGGGATATAGCATCTTGGCCATGTAACAGCAGCAGTTGTGAAAACTGACCTCACACATATTTTTGTGTGTCTCCCTTTTCCCAATATAGAACCCATGTTTAGCTTCAGCCCGCTAGGATTGGCAGCATCAGCAACAGATGCTCCTTGATTTTCTTATTTCTTTTGTTATTTGTTCTGCTCCCATGAGTCATTAAGTCTTGACAGGCACCAGCAAAGTTGCCCACTCTACTGACTTACAACATTTAGAAATGTCTATAGCTAGAGCAAGTAATGCTATTTCGACATGCTAAACCCCCATAGGGAAGTAAATCCTCACTTGTCTCATTCTTGCACAAACAAGGACAAGGGACACACAATTATTGTTCTCACCTTGAGAATATACATATTTGAAGGTGCTCTTGGCAAGATAAGAGAAGAAGTACCATTATTAGCATAAATTGAACAAATTTGTGCAACCCTCCCACTGCCTTTAATGAAAAGAATGCAAATGGTACAAAACGATAGTAAAAATTAGAAGCACTGAGCTGTCTATACCTTTTTAAAGCCAACTTCTTATTTTGTGGCATGTATGTGAGTGTGCATGATTATATGCTTTGCTTCTCAAAAGGAAAGGATACTGCATTTGTGCAGACCTAATTTTCACAAATTAAGGGCCTCTGGTCTCACTCTTACTTGGAACTGAAAAATCACCTGGGACTTCACAATTCCTTGCTGGAATGTCCATATAACAAAGTGAGTATCTCTAACAGCAGGCCACCTTGAGTTTTAGAGGAACCACACTATCAGGAGTGGCCCTACCATTGGGCAGAGTGAGGCAGATGCCTCCCGCAGCATATTCTGGGCTTTGAAAATCATGGAGCTGTCTGGTATGTGCCACACGGACTGCTATGCGTCCTGTTAGCTAGCTTGCTCCCTTTAGAGGCAGTGGAATGTGCTATTCTGTCACAACTACCACTCCAGTCAGCTTCTAGGTGTCCCATGATTCAGGCAACAGAATGTTTGGGGCCAGTCATGCAAGTTAAATATGGATATCATAATATTTAATTGCTACGGGCTACATCCAGAGGAAATTAACTGATAGCCGCACTAAGAAATGGTATGTAATATTTGTTATAACAGTAGGGGGTGCTGTTAGATGGTGCCCAGTACAATAAAGATAAAAAATAAATGTGTATGTTAGATAAGTTTACCTTTAGAACTGCCAGCTCATGAAAGCCATCTTGTAGAGTTGTCCCATCCTCCTTCATTAACTTCACATAGGCCATTGCAAAGTTCTTTTCACCTTTGTCTTTAGCTGCACAAGACATACTTTGGTGTTACTGACTTGCTGTAAAACAATTCAACTTGCCTGATTTTGAACCATGGAAGCAAAGAATGAAGCAGGTAACTTACCTTCCTGTGATGACCGATGTCTAAATGCAAAGCGCAGGTGAATTCTTTGCATGTCCTCAATGGGCAATGCTACCTAGATAAAGAAACAGCACTGGACATAAACAGCCACCAAAGTAAAAGAACATGATGAATAAATGAAGGTCTGCCTGTAGTTCTTAGCCCAACTGTGAACAGTCCATGGCTAGAGACCTCCAACTCACATTGCTGTTGGCCTCTGTACATCAAAACCTAATGTGATATTCTATTGTATAATTTCAGGGTCTGTATTTTATTATTTTCCAAAAGAAATTCCTTAGTACTACCGTACCACCAAATGCCAGGATATAAGCTTTGAAAGCTTTTTTTTCCTCTTTAGCACCCCATGAATACCTATTGTTGTAGAAAGTCCTACTCTGCTTACTCATTGTGGCACAGAGATAACAGCCACTAAATCAAATGGAAAGGAGGGATTAAGGGCTTGATCACATGGGCATTTGTTCCACTGTTTGATGTTCCCCATTTCACTCCATTTCCCAGTGATTAGGTTGGCACAGATGACTTAAACGCTAGAGCAAACCAATCTAGCTCTGGAGCTCACCTACACACACATTTCTGAGCCTTTGTTAGGGGCTTCTCCATTTTTGGTGCCGGTAGGATGGCTCTCGTTTGGTCTGTTTCCAGTGTGTGCAATTCCTGGGAATAGACCAAGAAGCAAAATGTAAAGCTGTTTCCACTGTCAAGTTCCAATATCATGAAGAGGCTTAATAATCGAGCCACTTCAGGATATCGGCAAACTGAACACCTTCCCTGTTCCTTGGCAGAAGGGAAATTATTATTGTTTTATTCTGTTAGACCATCGCTGATGTGATGGTCTAGCAGTCATTACATTAAAAACAATTATTTGCCTTTTCTGAAATAACTGTCAAGATACTGCCCACAGCCAAAACCATGGTCAGAGTAAAACTTAACAATAATTTCACTTTCCCTGCCCCTCTGCCAAAGAGCAGGGGAAGTGTTCAATTTGCTGATATCCTGAAGTGGGTCATTTATTAAGCCATTCCACAATATCAGAAATTCACAGCAGAAGAAGCCAGATTCAGACAGGCCTTCCCCCCAGTCACCTAAGTTCTTTTTCCCCCTCTTTTTTCTGGTTCTTAATGTTGCCATCTTGGATAGTATTAATTATAATAATTGCATTATGCTAGTTATTTTCTACATTGTTTTAATGTTTTTTAATTTTTGTAAGCCGCCCCGAGTAGATGTTGTCTAGAGGGGCGGGGTAAAAATTAATTAATTAATTAATTAATTAATTAATTAATTAATTAATTAATTAATTAATTAATTAATTAATTAATTAAATAAATAAATAAATAAATAAATAAATAAATAAATAAATAAATAAATAAATAAGAAGCCAGATTAAATAGGGTCAGTTGAGGTCTGTATGCCATTTGGATGCAAGGATTGCACCAAATGCCATATTGTTCCTCCACTTACCCTCAAGCAATCTTACTTAGATGGCATCAGCCCACTCGGAAAGGTTCCGTGTAGACAAGTCCCAGATGTTGGGGGTGGGGAAAGGGTTTACTGTAATCATCAGTAGTTTAGTGGGGGTGGGAATCAAACTAAAAGAGGCTTTCATGATGCTTTGCTAAATTATTGTCCATGAGGAAGGCCACTGATTGGTTTGGCAGAGAATCATGGGGTGGTTTTTAAGTATAATAAACCCATCTTTTCCCAAAATCCTGCATCTCTCCTTCATATTTAAAGATCAGATACAGATTGTTTTATTCATTCCTAGTCAATAGCAAGGAATACATCAAGTCAGTTGTTTTATCCTCAGTTTTAGCTCTCTCTACATCTCAAGGAGAAGAGCAGACTTCTTTATTCTCAGGGGACAGCGTCTGCGATGACGCAGAGGAGCAAGGGCCATGAATAGAATCTATAGAATATCACAATTCTATAGATTCAGCCCACAATACAATTGCATCATATTGTGTTCAATTTGGCACTGCTGATCAAAATAGGAATAGGCATTGGATTTATTCATTTAAAGACTGATTAATGGCCCAAATATTTCCTTATAAGTTTAACCTGGATTTCTATTTTGACACCATTGACAAAATGGTCATTACTAACACAGAAGTGTTTGAAGTCACAGGAAAATAGATCTGTTCTTGTACCCAAGCATACTTTTTATTATGCCTTTTCTCTCTGTCTACTCTTGGCAAAACACCTTAATGGAATTAAACTCATTATCTACCTAAGAGCCATATTATGACAGCAATTTTCCATAACGCTCTCTCCTTTAAGAAGAACAGATTTACAATAAGCTTTTCTAATAGCTTGCAGCCATTTTGTAATTATTTCTATCACTACCTTCCAAGAATTTGCTTATTGCAAGTTACATGCAAACTAAAAGGATGACTGTGTTAATTCTTCTCTAACAAGGACAAACCTGACAGAAATAAATTGCCCAAGGGTTTGTGGAGGGCAGGGAATAAATTATCCATTTTCTTTATTTCTTCACAATACTTAACTGTACACTTACATACAGTTTTTTTTTGAAAAATAATTATGATATTACAATGAATCACGTTGTCAGAAAATAAAAGGAAAACCTTGAACTTTATTATAGTAGTTTCAATTTCTACTCAAACTTCCTTGTAGGCACAAGGCAACTTAATTTTTTCAAATGAAAAATTGCTCCTATTATGTCGACGCAACAAAACCTTACACGGCATTCCTTATAAATGCCTTTCTTTCAGCTGTATTTTCAGCTGAGGTAGCATGGGCAGCAGTGTCCAAGGATCCCCATAAGAAAAGATGCTAAGCAGAGAGAAGGCCTTTCTTTCTTTGCCCTACCTTTAATGTCTCCATCCAACGGGGTTGTTTGACTTGGTAGTAGACAACTGATTTGTATTCACTCACAGGCTTGTCCCCAGCTCCTAAACAAATTGCATTCTTCCACAAAACAGGGTGGGAGGGAGGGAGCAGGAGATGCAGCCTGTTAGTTCTCATGTAGATACCTTTTTCATTAACAGAAAAGTGTTACAAATATACTTTTAAAAAGTGACAGCTATACTTTCTGTTTCTGTTACCAACCCAAAGAGGATAAACATACAGTCTCAAACTGGGGAAAATGAGAAGCAAAATTCCCTGCATGATTGGGAGTCCTTTACTAGCAGAGAGGGAGAAAAACGGATACTCTAAGTCTCTGAGGTAAAACTGATACTTGATAGTAAGGGCTATTTGGAGTTGGAACAGGCTAACTTGGAATAGGCATGATGTGGTTTACCATCCCCTTCTTCTGGAGGCACTCTGTGTGACTTGCCCAAGGCTACACAGGCTGGCTCTTCTCCTAGGAGGCACAGTGGAGAATTGAACTTCTGGCTCTGCAGCCAGGTATCCAATTCACTGAGCTGTCCAGTCTGCTACATAATGCTATATGCAGATATACGTATATACACTGCATATCCAAGCTACTGAAAATAGTTCCAAGAGGACTGCTGCTCAATGACACGGTCAAAATTAGAAATGTTCATTTGAGAAAAGGTTCTGCTCCTGTTTCTCTAACCCAGCATGGAAACGGCAACTCTCCAGATATTTTTGCGGTGCAACCACCAGGAACAGCTAACCTGGATAAAGTTGACAGACATTTATAGGCCAGAAACGTCTAGAAGAACACAATTGCCTACACTTACTCTAAAAGAAACAGTAACACTTTTAATGAAGGAAAGCTCACCACCTCAAATCATTGCTAGCTAGTTCCTGTTGCTTCTTCCTCTCACAACAGCTCCTATAAAAATAATTCTGTTGTTACTTCTCTTTAATGTTTTGTTTGGTGTGTCCATTTTAAATGTTCCACTTATGTAAGAATGTTGAGTTCCTTTTTCCATCTCCCCACGGAAGCAGGCAATGTGAGTGTGTGAGGGGGGCAATCACAGAGTAATTGGCGAACTTTTTGGCCTTAAGAGCGGGGTGTAAAAATTCCAGTTGTGCTGCAAGAAATGGTGCTTGAGACTGCAAACTGCCTGAGGACTTTTGGACCCGGAGTCTGAGCTGACCTCTCACAGACCATCAATTTTTTGATTCTTTACTATAATTTTTCCGCACTATCCATGAGGTAGTGGTGCTTGGCCTGAAGACCTGGGATTCCTCCATGAAAGCTTGCTATCAATTGATTTTTTTCTAGTATTCCAATAAAAGGCATCACCCACTCCTACACTGGTATAATCTTGGGCAGTGGTCCCCAACCTTAGGCCTCCAGATGTTCTTGGACTTCAACTCCCAGAAATCCTGGCCAGCAGAGGTGGTGGTGAAGGCTTCTGGGAGTTGTAGTCCAATAACATCTGGAGGACCAAGGTTGGGGACCACTGATCTTGGGGACCACACAGACTTTCCCTTATTCTTTCTACTCCCTTCTATCTTCCCTTTTCAACTAACATATACTTTGTCTCTCCAGTGATTGCTGGGATATGTAACAAAATGTACCTGGCAGCCATTTTCAGTCTTTTTCCTGAAAAAAAGAGACTGGGTTGCAATTTCTAATCCCCACCCCACCCTTTTTTACTGTATATAGTTTTCAAAGTAAGAAATTGAACAGGTCAGCAGCATCTGTGTATAGTCAATTCTGATTAACTCTACAATACATGCTAAAATGTTTATTGAGCTGTTGTTTGTTTGCATTATTTTTAGAATAACAGAGCATTAAAAGAAATCAATGTTCCTTCAATACAATTCTCTTCCCCCTTCCACTAATTTCAGCTTCAAATTAGGCCAAGAGAGGAACTTGGTGCCACAAATCTTCACTAATTTTTAGCAAATCTTTCCCAAATTAGCCAGCTTCATCAACCACACTATCAAGCTGAGTAAACTTACTGTTTTCAAATATAGCACTCCTCAGTTTGCAAAAACAAATGGCACAAAAAGCCAATTAAAGCCATATGCAAAGTGTTATGAATCATATGTAAAACTGTTATAATAAAAGTATCTGCTGTTGCCATTCAGGAATTTGTTGGTGCTCCTAACTACGCCATTTGATAATTTTACTGTAACCCCTTAAGGGCAAATCAGTTGCTTTAATTTGGTTTCAATTTCCATTCTGTTTGTCAAGGTTTGTTAATTACGCCCAGCCAGGAACCAGAGGAAGCTTAGCCTTGATTCCTCAAATCTCTCTTGTGTGGAATTACTGTGGAACATTATAGCTCTCTGCATTAATTCAAACATATCAAACATATTATATCAACATGCAAGGAGGAACTACAGTAACTCTCTTTTTAGTACTGCCCACATTCAGAAATTGCAGGAAAAAAATATGTGTTGCTAAAGTTGTTAAGTATTTCAGTTTGTAGCCATCCACATGGTGGAAATGCACTTTCTAGCCATCAGTTTATTTATGGGAAGCAAATAACCTCAGTGAAAATAAAGAGTAGCATCATATGCCAACAACCTATGTTTCATAATTCTAAACTTACTCTCTCTACTATCCTTATTGCTTGTAACCTGAACTTACAAAGTTGGTTATAGAAGCTGTTAGTTGTACTTCTAACGGTAAGTGGAAGCAAGTTACAACTGTAGTTTTGTATATGTAACTATTTACTCTGTTCTTCAAAAGTAAACAAATTAGATATCTTTAGTTATTTAACATATAAGCTCATATATAGGTATCTAGATATAAAGGAATCTGAATGCATGAGGTACAGCATGTACCACACTCCTGTAATATTAAAAGTAACATGGACTGCAAATGAAGCGAAAGCTGTCCTTCATTAAGTTACAGTCACAATGTAACTTAGCTATAAATCTGATTATAGGAAAAAGGAGATAAATATGAGGAAATCATTGAGCTAAATTCAATTGTTAGCATCTGCTATGGCAGATTCACTTGTACTTAAGTTATTGTTGACTTAACAAGTAAAATTTAGTCAATGGGTCTACTTTGATTAGGACCAGCAATTTGATTTAGCACATTATTTGTAATGATTTATTCAATGCATTAATAGTAACACAGCAATAATTTGTCCTGCAACATTCCACAGTCTTCTCTTTCTCTTTCTCTTTCTCTTTCTCTTTCTCTCTGTCTGTCTGTCTGTCTGTCTGTCTGTCTGTCTGTCTGTCTATCTATCTATCTATCTATCTATCTATCTATCTATCTATCTATCTATCTATCTATCTATCTATCTATCTATCTATCTATCTATCTATCGAAAAAAGGAAGTCCTAGGTTGTTCCCTGCTACTTAATTATTAGCTGTGAGCTCAACTTGTTCAGTTTGCACTATATGGAACTTGAAAGAATCAACTAATCAAGCCATGTATGGCTTTTGCCTGTAAGAATCTGCAACAGAAGATGTAATCATTAATAACAAGAAGTCTGGGCCAATATGCTAAAATCATTGCAAAGTTGTGTTTTGCACAGTCTAGCTAGCATTTTGCTCTTAAGGAGAGTTATTGGGGTCACCAGATAATCCAAACAGCAGAGGCTGTCTGATGCTCTATGCTTGACTCCCTGAAATTATCAAAAACATTCCATTAACTACTTTGCCTGTAACATTTAAATATTGGATGTGAATATATATTAAAAATGAAATTATAAAAACAGGGTTCATGTGCTTAAAATTACACCAAGATGCTCGGAGTCCTTGTTTCTAAAAGTCCAGTAGTGAAGATTTATGGCTATTGATTTAGACCAGACCAGCCTACTTATATCTGCATAATTTCTTTCCTCTCACCGCTACATATTAAGTCTAAGGTCATTCAGAATTTATGTCTTGATTGGGACAAGAGGATTTACAAATAAATAGAAGCCTATGGGTGCAGCTTAATGTGGGCAAAGATTCCAGGTCAGGTATTATTCCACTTTGTACAAATGCCAACAGAGCAAAGCAAATAGATTTGAATTGAAGAAGAGGGACATGAAGAATTTTGTTGGTTGTTCAGAAACAGAATATGTTGAACTGAATTTGTCCGTCTTTAGGTTGCAGGTGACAGAGCAACACTTACTGGGATCACTTTCCCTTCTTCATCACAGACGCACACATTGACTTCTATATTTCTCTGAGTAGTTTTATTAAATTTATCCAAGTCCCCATACATCAGAGTGATGTAGATGTCATTTCTGATATCACCTGTGAAAGAAGTGCAAAAGGTTAGATACCAGGATTTTTTTTTAAAAAAATACAGATTGCAAGAAGCTAACCTCACAGAACATGGCTTGCATACTCAGTGATATGCTGAAATGTGAAAATTCAAGGGGAAAATGAAACTCATCTTTGATGTTTATTGCCCACCTTTATCTCCTCTTGTCAGGAAAGGGCTTAATCCCATTTCTACATTGATAGGTAATTCTCATCCTGCAATGACACCTTCTGGTGACGCATAGTTAACGCACTTCAGCAAGGAGGACTTGGCATGCAGGATTTTGTGCAGGATGGTCAACTGGCGCTCACATCACACTAAGCAAAAGTCCATAGCAAATTGAGAATGAGGAGGAGGAGCAGTTGAATTTTGTCCCTCCTGACAACATCCACTGCCTCATAATGGGGCCGTTTCATCATACCTACGGTACCATGTGCTCAAGACCACCTTTTTTACAAGTAGCACCCGCACTCGTTACTGCATAGCAAACTACTTCGGGAACATGAGGGAGAACCACTTATTCTTCGCTGGTTAGATGACTGCTGTTCTTTTTTTTTTTTAAGAAATTTTAAAATAGGGCTTTTTAAAAAGCCTACCACAGCTCATTTTCCCACTGCCTGGTTTGTGAGCCCCGCTGGCTACCACTTCCCAGAAGCAGAAGTCAGAGTGAGGACAGGGTATATTGCCTGTACTCTGATGACATGAATTTTAAATAAGAGCCTCGTGGCACAGTGGTTAAACTGCAGTACCGCAGTCAAGCCTCTGCTCATGACTTGAGTTCAATCCCAACTGAATCAGGACGCCTCAGAGATGTCCCTTACTCTTACTCTGGAGTCTTCAATCAAAGAAATTGAGCCCTCAACTGCTGAGAGTCTGTGGACCACAATAAGGTCGTCAGTACATTCATGGCAAAGCCTCACATCAACAAATAATTACAAAATCCCCCTTCTGCAGAATGGAGAAAAGGTGATCAAGCTGAAGAAGGCATTCTTCACCCATAAAAAACAACACTCACTATTAACATGCCTATTGACATTTTCGCATATGACAGTTTGGATCTTAGCCTTCTTATTTGCAGACCCACAAATGAGTGCCCTTGATCGCCTACCAAAAAATAAATAAATTATGTGTCATTTTGAATACCTCTAAACTGCCAGAAAGCATTATCAGTGTTAGATGCACTGCATTCTGAAGCAGAAAATTAGAAATGATTTCGTAAGAATTAACACTTGCATTGGAAATGTCATGACTCAGAACTAGTTCTTTAGAGATTATAAATCCATCAACATGTAATAATTAAGAATCTGGGGGTTTTATATGGAGGTTAATAAAGTTGGGGATCACACAGTGGATGTAATGAAAAACCACACTGTACGACGGTCATTATCCTGTTGTGTAGTTAAACCTATGCAATCATAGAATCATCAAATGATTTGAGTTATCAAGTCCAGTGCAGGAATCCAAGTCAAAGCAGAGCTGACAGGTGGTTGTCCAATTATCTCTTGAATGCCTCCAGCCTTGGAGTGCTCACAACTTCATGAGATAACTGGTTCCATTGTCATACTGCTCTAACAGTTAAGAAGTTTTTCCAATGGGGGTGATGTCATCAGCAGTGGCACATTCCCATTAACTATAAATGTCCTTTTTCACTTTCAAGGTGCACACAACTTCATGTAATTGTGTGTGAGTCATAGGAGCAGGAAGATAAAAAAGGAATTATTTAATGAACAGCAATCTGCAGATTTAAGGAACTAGATTTGGTGGACAGAGTGCCTGAAGAACTTTGGATAGAGGCTCGTAACATTGTCCAGGAGGCAGCAACGAAAACCATCCCAAAGAAAAGGAAATGCAAGAAAGCAAAGTGGCTGTCCAACGAGGCCTTAGAAATAGCAGAGAGGAGAAGGGAAGCAAAATGCAAGGGAGATAGGGAAAGTTACAGAAACTTGAATTCAGACTTCCAAAGAATAGCAAGGAGAGACAAGAGGGCCTTCTTAAATGAACAATGCAAAGAAATAGAGGAAGATAACAGAAAAGGAAAGACCAGAGATCTGTTCAGGAAAATTGGACATATTAGAGGAACATTTTGCGCAAAGATGAACATGATAAAAGACAAAAATGGGAGGGACCTAACAGAAGCAGAAGACGTCAAGAAGAGGTGGCAAGAATACACAGAGGAATTATATCAGAAAGATTTGGATATCCTGGACAACCCAGACAATGTAGTTGCTGACCTTGAGCCAGACATCCTGGAGAGTGAAGTCAAGTGGGCCTTAGAAAGCCTGGCTAACAACAAGGCCAGTGGAGGTGATGGCATTCCAGTTGAACTATTTAAAATCTTGAAAGATGATGCTGTTAAGGTGCTACATTCAATATGCCAGCAAGTTTGGAAAACTCAACAGTGGCCAGAGGATTGGAAAAGATCAGTCTACATCCCAATCCCAAAGAAAGGCAGTGCCAAAGAATGCTCCAACTACCGTACAATTGCACTCATTTCGCACGCTAGCAAGGTTATGCTCAAAATCCTCCAAGGTAGGCTTCAGCAGTATGTGGACCGAGAACTCCCAGAAGTACAAGCTGGATTCCGAAGAGGCAGAGGAACTCGAGACCAAATTGCTAACTTGCGCTGGATTATGGAGAAAGCCAGAGAGTTCCAGAAAAATATCTACTTCTGCTTCATTGACTATGTGAAAGCCTTTGACTGTGTGGACCACAGCAAACTATGGCAAGTTCTTAAAGAAATGGGAGTGCCTGACCACTTTATCTGTCTCCTGAGAAATCTATATGTGGGACAGGAAGCAACAGTTAGAACTGGTCATGGAACAACTGAGTGGTTCAAAATTGGGAAAGGAGTACGGCAAGGCTGTATATTGTCCCCCAGCTTATTTAACTTATATGCAGAATACATCATGCGGAAGGCTGGACTGGAAGAAACCCAAGCCGGAATTAAGATTGCCGGAAGAAATATCAACAACCTCCGATATGCAGATGATACCACTCTGATGGCAGAAAGTGAGGAGGAATTAAAGAACCTTGTAATGAGAGTGAAAGAGGAGAGTGCAAAAAACGGTCTGAAACTCAACATCAAAAAAACTAAGATCATGGCCACTGGTCCCATCACCTCCTGGGAAATAGAAGGGGAAGATATGGAGGCAGTGTCAAATTTTATCTTCCTGGGCTCCATGATTACTTCAGATGGAGACAGCAGCCCTGAAATTAAAAGGCGCCTTCTTCTTGGGAGGAAAGCGATGACAAATCTTGACAGCATCTTGAAAAGCAGAGACATCACCTTGCCAACAAAAGTCCGAATAGTCAAAGCTATGGTTTTTCCTGTCGTGATGTATGGAAGTGAGAGCTGGACCATAAAGAAAGCAGACCGCCGAAGAATTGATGCCTTTGAATTGTGGTGCTGGAGGAGGCTCTTGAGAATCCCCTGGACTGCAAGGAGAACAAACCTATCAGTTCTAAAGGAAATCAACCCTGAATGCTCACTTGAAGGACAGATCCTGAAGCTGAGGCTCCAGTACTTTGGCCATCTCATGAGAAGAAAAGAGTCCTTGGAAAAAACCTTGATGTTAGGAAGGTGTGATGGCAAGAGGAGAAGGGGACGACCAAGGATGAGATGGCTGGACAGTGTCTGCGAAGCAACCAACATGAACCTGACACACCTCCGGGAGGCAGTAGAAGACAGGAGGGCCTGGCGTGCTCTGGTCCATGGGGTCACGAAGAGTCGGACACGACTAAACGACTGAACACACACACACAATCTGCTGCTATGAGTGATATCACTCCCTTTGCAAAGACAGAAGTTACCCAACTAAATATTGGCTAAGGCATAGATAGCATGGAATTTTGTTTTAACATTATTCATTCTGGACCTCATCAATTTACACGGATGTGTGTTTTCACAAATGTACACAGTATTAGGATAAATTTGACTGATTTTTCTTAACAGAAATGGCAAAAAAGAGAGCCAGTAGTTGCAGTTGAAAACATAGTTTTTCAGGGCCTTGAGTATATTAAAACATATGCACATAGTTTTATTTAACTGAAATTTCTTTTCCTTTTATTCAGAAAATGAAGCATTCCTTTTCAGCATCTTCAAAAGACACTTAGAGTTGGAAATGAACCTCCAAACAACAAGGGGATGAAGTCAAATATCCAGTCCCAGAAAGGAGTAAATAGAAGCACACTTCCCTACCCTTCCTTTCTCAAACAGCCTCCTTTCAAATGCTGAGAAAGTCTCAGAAATATTAACTATGCTGAGCCTAGTGGGTCATGGACCAAACCACTGAGGAGATAGAGGGAGAATGTAAGAAATCTGATCAAGGCACTTTCTGTTCCAATCACAGAAGATACCGTCACATGATTTTCTATTATCTACCCTTTGCCCCTCAGCCTACTGTGTCCCAGTTCACTCCACTCAGCAGATATGTGACCCTCAAGAAAGCATGGTAGAGAAGGCAGGGAGAGACACTTAAACAGATTAAGAGGGCTACTATCCTTGCCCATTATCAGGGATGTATGGATCTAACCTAGTGCACATATTGTTTCTTTTTTGTATCTGAATGGATTGTATATGCAAATCAGAAGGAATAGAATTACATTAAGTTTCTAAGCAGGAAAAACAACCTCATACCTGGCATAATTATTTCAGGGAAACCAAGCTTCCTGGCAACGACTGTTGTTCTGTCAACAAGATGAGGGTAGTCTTTCCTAATCTGATTAATGTCTCCAACAAGCATTTTCATGGTCACCCACAGTCCTTTAAAACCCAAAGACAAAGGAAATGTTGATGGTCAGATGGGGACACTCATTCGACATTGTCTTGTATTTGTTGAGAAAGCTCACTTCTCAAATCTTGCCTTTACATGGAAGTTCACTTCCACAAAAGACCACAACCACACGAGATATTAACAAGCTCGGGCTTCATAGACAGAAGCATCACGCATAACAGCATTGATGACAAACATTTCTTTCTCAGACTACAGTTCCCAGAATTCCAGAGCTAACCGGGGCCACAGTCATGTGGACCATGAGATTTTGGGAGCTGTAGTCCAAAAGCCCATCTCTGTGTAAGTACCACCATCTCCCTGTCCATACAAAAGTATGAATGCCATCCTGAATATTATAATCATGTGCATATCCCTTCCTGAAAAAGAGGGCAATTTCTTACAACAGTTGCCTCAACATGATGCATTCAACATGACATCAGCTGTCCTGCAATCCAGTGCTATGGGCCATCAATAACATGTCTGTATTTAGGGTACTAAAGAGAGAAAGAAACTATACTTCACCTTGTCCACCACTATCTCCTTTGACTGTTGTGACCCTGCTTAAGAGAGTGTGCAAAAATTCATTCTCCGACACTCTAAAAAAAAGAGAGAAGAGATATATTTGTGACAACTGAAGATGTTAAAACAAAACATGCACCAACTGACCAGAAAGCAAAACTGAAGCAAGCATTGGATTATGTACCACCAGTTTCCACCACCAAAGCTTGAGCTATGTAACAATGTAGTTTTTAGTGTCAGACACATCAAGAAATGGCAGTAAGAATATATATATACAGTAAAATTTAAAGTAACTCCCAATTTGATGGTTGGAAGATCACATCAGAGTCACGAACCAATGAAAAAGTTGGTATTCATTACCCACAGTATAGATTTAAAACTCAAACCACAGTGGTGCTGAAGGATGGGACTTCAGAAAAATAGGCGTTATGGCTATTTCACAAATGCTTGCACAAGTGAGCCTCCAGGGCTATAACAGGTTTCACAATTCTTCCTATGTTTTAATGTATTCTCAAAGGCTTCCTATGTCTTCTCTGGTGCAAATGGAAAAACTACAAATGGAAGAATATATTTGGATGTGTTTTTTTTTTCCCCTGTGTGTCACATGTTAGGTGAGAAACTGCCCTTTTGTATCTGGAAGATGCTCTAAGGATGTGGAAAAAGGGGTAAAAAAACCCATGTGACTTAAGTCTGACTGATCAGCGAGTCCCACAGTTTGAGTCCCCATCCCTGCCTCCAGATATATTTTTGCCGCAAAACTTCCATGGATGACGATTTCCCCCTCCCCTCCCCTGGGAGGTTAGCAATATAAGTAAGATTTTTTTCTAAGAAAGATTTTCTTACGGATGAAAAGGAATGAAATGTTGCTTCTCCTCATCACTTTCTGCTTTGCCTTTTATGATGTCTGTAATATCCATTACTAGGGGAAAAAAATCCATCAAGACATGTAAGAAAGAAATAGAGACAAAATGAATTCCTTTGCTTCTCAGGATCATGCACCTCGTGCATTATAGAGTACTGGACTACAGAGAGGTGATATTATTATCAAGATTGATGTGCAAATTATTCTAAATAGCTTCACATCTAATTACTTTCACACATATCCCTTCACAGGAGTGTTTCACTCTGTTGTGCAAGGATGGGGATTGTGTGGCCAGATTAGAACTTCCATCAATTGTAGCCAGCACAACCAATGATGAGGGATGATGGAAGGGGCAGTCCAACACTCTCTCATCGTTTCCCACCCCTGCCCCAAGCGTCTAAGACAAACGTTTATCAGCACAGGCGACGCCACAATGTTTTTCAGATCTAATGAAACGTATCATTCAGCACGGCTGGTACACTGCTGTGGGCACAGCAGCGACTGGAAGACCGATCTGTGCCATGACAACACAGCATGTTCTCAATTATGCAGATTTTACAAAAAAAAATTATATCAATTATTTGTCTCTGGTTCCTGCATCATCCATTAATTTAATTATGGGACAATAGAGAACAGCCATAAATACCAGAGCCCTAGGTAGATGGCAATTAACCTGACTTCAAGGAAGCTGAGACAGCTTATTTGTTGTGCTAGCTTAAATAATACATTAGCATGCAAATTTGGCTTGTGTGTGTTATATTGTCAGAATCTTTCTTCACCATACAAGAAATTAATTTAATATCCTATACAAGGTAATCCCAGGTGAATTGATTGCTAAACATACGTACTCTATCCGGTGTGCCATCTATATCACCCATGAAGTCTCTTCCTCTCACTCTTGCACTACGTACCTATTCCTGTCATCCACAACCCACCCAATAATAGACTCTTCTGAACAGACATCTCACTGAAGATCTTCAAAGGACACCTTCACTTAGCAGCATTGCTCTGAACCAATTTATGAGAAGGCCTTTGGTTGGGAATCCACTTTCATCTCTTGCTTTCCCTTATAATCTCTCCACATAAAGAGCACTTAAAACTACTTATTCAACATTTGCTTCAATACTGTTTCAATTTTAGAAGGTTTAACCTACATCATTATCTGGGAGAATGTATTGCTATAACTTTATAAAGTTTGCAGAATGTTTATTGGCAGTGTTTTACAGAGGCCATGCCCTCAAGTGGTCTTTGCACAAAGAGCAACCTCCTCCCCACACAAGGGGGGAGAAAACCAACCTGGAAGGGAAGGGAAAGGAATATTGCAGATCTCCCCAGGTGGTTGTGACCCACTTGCATTTAATATAATGTCACTCTGGAGTATCCCCCTACCTTTTAGAAGGAGGGAACTACGGTACGCAAGGGCTACCTAGGAAGACACCACGGGCACAGGGAAAACCAAACAAGACCCTCTGCGACATGCCCAGTTCTTATTTCTTACCTGCCACTCCAAAAGGTCTCCTTATGCCCTGAGTACATTTCCTTGTATTACTGTCTTTGAGATCCATCCTTCCAACTCGTACAATTTGGCAAATTAAATAAATTTTGTCTCTTCCAAGATCTTTGTTTCCGAGATCCTGAGAGACATGAAAGAAAGAGCCAGTTAACAGATCCATAGAGCCAAGCAACAAATCCCAAATTTGCCCCTCTCCCCCCCCCCCCAGAAAAAATATTACTGGTGAAGAAAAAATCATAATGGGAAGAAAACAACCTTTCCATTTAAAAATATCCCATCCATTTATTTAGTAACAACTGGATTTGATTAACAGGAAATTGGAATTCAGAACATACACCACCCATTCAAAGTTCTGAACATAAATTTTAGAAGCTACATTCTCAAAATCTGTGCATGTATCAATAAACCTACATATCCATAGACATGTGTGTGTGTGTGTGTGTGTGTGTGTGTGTGTGTGTGTGCAGGCAGGCAGAGAGGGAGGCAGGCAGATTAGATAGATAGATAGATAGATAGATAGATAGATAGATAGATAGATAGATAGATAGATAGATAGATAGACAGACAGACAGACAGACAGACAGACAGACAGACAGACAGACAGACAGACAGACAGACAGACAGACAGAGAGGGGGGGGCAGGCGGGCGGGCAGGCGGGCAGGCTGGCTGGCTGGTTGGAACCAAAAAGACTTTGCTCTCAGCTGGAATCTCCCTACCAACTCATTTTGAAACTCCTTCTACCTCAGAATCCAGTTTGAGGTTTTGGCGCAAGAGCTTTGAACATGGGGCCATTTTTTTCATGTGTACTGGAAGGTTTCATTCCAGAACTTTCTCTTCCTCTCCCTCCTTCTTTTCTTTAAACAAGGACTAGAGGGAGTCCAAGAAGTCACCCATGCAGGGTTGTTGTTTTTTTAAAAAACATAGTTGTTGTTGAGGCTGGGGGGGGGAGAAAGCTTTCTGGAATAATTTGTGTGTTCTCAAATATCTTTGAACTCTGTGAGCAAGCTATGCATTCTGGGTTTTTTTAATGTGATAAACAAAACAGCTGTATGCTTATTAAGCATGTAGTTCTAACCCCCGCCCCCGGCACTTAATCTTATTGAGATCAGAAATAGGTTCTCCCATGCTTCCCTTAGAGATTATACACATGAACAATAATTTATTGGTCCCCTTGAGTGATTAAGTTCGAAACTTTATGCCTCCGTGATTTCAATCACCTTTTCTATTTAGTATACCATCTGTCTACAAGAGTAATAAACATATTAACCTCTGCTGCATACAAAAAAACCCGTCACATGGGTCAGTTAATGCAGGGTCCTGAGAAGGATTTTTTCCAGGAAGTTATGCATTCAGACCAACTGCATCAACTTGCAAACCAAATATACCACGACATTCTTGATCTTGAAAGAGATGGAAAAAATGCAACGGGAGCTAAAGCCAAACAGAATTCACAGCAGTGTAATACGGTATCTATTAACAAGAACTTGGCCACGTTTTCAGTTGCAAGCAAATGTTTCCCCGGCATATGGCTTCTGTGAAATTTTGGGCAGAATCCTCTTACAGGGTAGATGCAGCAGTATCAAGCTCTGACCACAGTTTTCTGCAGTCTCTGACGGTTTTAATAGGGCTTATGCTTGTGCATGGAGCTACTGTAGACCTTCTTGGATTTCTCGGATGTGCCCTGAAGGTTAACTGGGTGAGCCAAGTGGAGCAATGGGAGTCTGGCCTGTTATTTTAAAGACACTTGTATGGTGTGCTGAGGAATATTTTTTCAAAATTGTTAAGTCATACCCCTTTCACAGATCGAGTCCGATACATCTATCCATTGATTTGAACAGAGATTGCTCTTGGATCAATCTGTGTGACCGGATGGCCAATTCACGACCCTCCAGGCACTGCTGGACTGCAGCGTCAGCACAAGGAGGCCCAGCCAATGCTGGAAAGTGAGACCACTGCAGCCAAACCACACGAGGAAGGCAACACTTTTCCTCTCACCCCAGCATACAGGAAGCAGTGTTCTTTCTGCCCAACACCACAATGATTTATGTGATATGCAGGGGAAGTCTTACCACAACTAAGCTAAGCTTTCATCTCCTAAAAATGTGACAACCAAGAACACAGAATATCCTGGAAGTAAGATAGTAGATGGCAAACACTGGATGCAACACATTTTGAACAATTACATTCTCTGACCTCTCCAGGCAGGGTTATATGTTAAAAAAATAGTAGGAGAAGGGCTACTCACAGTAAAAACCACTTTCAGATTGTTGAAATTGTCAATTTCTTTGACAAAACCTTTGCTCCCCCACCTCACCAAGTAATTTTCACTGTTTAAAAAAAGAACACATTATGTTATGTAAAGTTGTTATATAACAGCCTGATTGCGTGCAATTGGCAGGTATCATACGGTATTCATTGCTCAGCATAAATCTTTGAGCACCTCACAATCCTGCCTCTGCAAATGTATCCCTTAATGTGTGTGTATACCTGGTTTTGTGATGTTTTAATCAATGGCAATCATAATCTGAAGAGTAAAATATAGCATTAAAAAAACAGACTAGAAAGGATTGGTACTAATCATTGGTTTGAATCCAGATAACCACCTGGCGAAAGAGGTAGGAGAGTTTCTCCTAGAACACTGCCTGAGCCAGGGCAACCTCAGAATGCTTTCTGAGAGTCAGGGAACCCTAATGAGGAGTGGCGTGATGGGTCCATGGCTTGCAGTGTTGAAGCTGGAAGACTTTCTAAACAGCCAGAAATACGACATTACGTGTCATGTCTCTCAGACTTCCCTTTTCCCTCCGAGCTTCACCGCAGTCCTCACAGTAGTTAGGAAAGTGAGAGATTTCTCGAGGAACATTATATTTTTGTAAGCTATCCTTGATGTAATGTAAAGTATTTGAGGACTGTTTGGTCTGGAATTGACAATTGAAGGCCATTAACTTTACAGAAGGCCTGTTGCTCAATTGCTGATACAGAACAACCCAGATTCTTGCATTCTTGACTCTCCTGTAGGTCATGAGACTATGAGGACTATCATTATGAGCATGTACAATTTTACACCACCTTACTGTTTCTGGAAAAGAAGAGCTGTGACACAGGAGGGCCCAAAATGAAAGAGAAAATGTGTAGAAAACAAGTCACAGACATATTCTGTGAGTGGCTCATACGCTGTCTATTCCTAAGACTGAAACAAAAATAAAGCAGTACCTCAGAGCAGGCTCCTCTAATGCTTGAGATCCCTAATATTAAGTGGAGGGATCAACCTCCTTCTGTGGGTGGATATCTGGGCTCAGCCTATTTTATTGCATGTAAAGAGCAACACTAACTGTGGTTTTGTTGACTGAGTAATATACAGAAACTATAGAGATTCCTGTGCCTACCTCAGTCTATTTTTGCACTTTGTTGGTATGTGACAAATAATTCTGGCCAAGTACTTCTAATCACTTAATGTCACACATCAATCAGTGACTGAAAAAACAAAAGGTCTTTGAGACTATATAGACTAACATGTGTTATTTTGCCAAAGCATTTGCAGGCTGCAAATATACTCCTGTAGACAAATGAATTTATTTATTTTGCATTTTCTGTGACTGAATCCAGTATTTATTTACACAGAATTGCTATTGGCAGAACAGATTCTCTGAGGCTGACTACAGAAGCTTTTAACCCACTGTTTGTCTTCTATAGAAATAGGCTGGTGTGCTCAAAAAAACAGCAATAAAATGAAGTCTTTGTTGGAGTGGACCAGCCCACCCCCAGAGTGATCTGTACCTTCAGAGCCCCTATCAAGAGCTTCTACTTTTTTTAGTGTGGGTAGTATTCATCTGGTTTGGATCGGTTCCTGTGTGTGTGGAACTGATCCAAAGCAAGCCTTCAGATTTGAATTTGCCAGTACAGTATTATGAAATGGCTAAATAAACAAGCTACTTCAGGACACTGACAAATTAATCACTTCCTCTGCTTCTTGGGAAAGGAACAGAGGAAGTGAAAAACATGTTTTGACTGCATAATGGACTATTGCTGATGCATTGCATCAACTATTTAATATATACATTTATAAAAATTATAAAATTAAAATCTTTTATTTTACTTCATCTTAAAGGACCAATAAAGAAATATCCTACAGTCGAATCCACTGCAGTGGCTTCAGCTGCAGGCTATTTCTTGACCAGCTCTTTGAGAGAAGGCAAATAAAAGATTTTAATTTTTTTATAACTGATGCAATACTTTAGTGATAGCCTATGAACTGATGCAGTACATTAGTGATAGCTGTCCCCTGGCCCTATGCAAGCAGAGGAAGTGGTTAATTTGCCAGTATCCTGAAGTGGCTCTCTTATTAAACCACATCATGATAATGACAGGTGGGATTTCCATGTGAAAGATTAGGCTTGATTAGATCCTTCTAATCAATCTTGACTGTTCCAAAGTGACCCACATTAGCTCATCCCTGCCACTACTGTAGCAACACTCTTCCATATTATTTTCCTTTCCCTTTCAATGCTATCATGAAATATGCATATTCATTATCTCTTTGATTCTTTGGCTGTCCTCTCCCTTAGGGTACCAAACCACCTACCTGAACACTCAAAATTACAAAAATACCTACATGAAAGGTATTTTTATGAAGTTTCTGTGCAAAGTTGGAATGCGAAGTATCCACCAACTTACAGTCTCCTTCAGCTGTGAAATGTGCATTTTCATTTTCATGGTAATAGCCACATCCTGATCCAGAAAACTTACACACTTGTGTGAGGAGACTGCCATCCTGCACTGCTGAAAAAAGGTACCCTACCTTATTACTTGTTGCTTCTGAGGATCATAAAGAGACATGAAAAGTTCTGCATCTTCTCCTATTCTGCAGACAAAATTTCTTACGAAGACATAAAGGCTGTGGGTCGGAGAAGTATTATTTCTGGAATAGGTTCCATAAACACTTTCTTCCTTCGACTGTGCATAAAGAAAAGAGGGACATAATGTTATCCAGATTAAATCTGGAAGTAATTTGCTTAGGCAGACATGTTTCCTCCTTTTGATCTATTTAATGATACTGCTGAAGCAGAGTTCTGTTTTCAGATTTAACCCTCGGGTTCAAATTCCTGAGATGCAAAAATTGAAGCTTTTATGACTATTCCAAAAATCCATATGCTTCTCAAGTTAAACTTGTTTACTGAGATGGGCAGGTTAGTACAAAAGAGTTAACAGATTGTTACTGAGTTGTTAAGAAAACAGATACTGAGCTCACAAACTTTTAATTGAACTGTTAACTCTTTCCCATCACTGCCTATTTATATACATAAAATAAACTGTGCTTTTTCCACTGAACAGATGTTCTGTACCGTATGCAAAGCTTATACAATAGTTAATGACATGCTGTCATTATATCAATGCAGCATTTATTGTGCTGCTAATTTCTTAAATAATGCTCAGTCTTCGTTTTTTCACTAATGACATAAAACCATTTTCTCAGACTCTGTATTCACTAGATCTCCAGACAAATTAAGTACTAGTTTCAAAAGTTGGATCAAGTTTCAAAGTAGTCAGCCACTTGTTTCCACCTACCTATGAAACTGATGACCTCTATTAAGTCTGGTACCTCAAAAAGGCTAAAGGATTGTTGCCAATTTCCTACTGTTCCATAAAGATCAGGAAGGCATGTACATCATGGCCACCATCTTCCAATAACAGGAATAACCCACACACTGCTACTGGGATATGTAATGGCTGCTGACATCTCTTTAAGCTGCTTATCAAGATATGCTTCAGTAATACAGTGATTGAGAAGCAATACAATGCTAACTTCTAGACAGCTTAATTCTGGTCACTGGTTACAAATCTCTTTTCTTTCATTCCATTGATTTATATTAGATGCATATTTTGAAATGAGGAAATATATCCAAGATAATCCTATGTATGGGCAGATGGTCCACCACACAGATGCCTAATCTTCAACACTCTTCCCAACCAGCAGGCATGGGGATATAAAGTGCACTTAGACCATGGAAAAGGGAGAGAAAATCAGAGGCAGCTATTTCCAACTTTGATGACCCTCTCTTCTGCCCCACCAGCTCCAGCATTCACCAGTCACTACTGAAAATAGCCAAATTTAAACAAAAACCCTGACAGTATAGCAAATACTTTCTGGAAAAAAAATTCTAATATGCATACAGTCTGGTAGGAGAGTCTTGATTTGCTAAAGGTAAAAAAGAAGGGTAGATGTCTCCTGTCCTGTCTAAATAATCTTTCCTTGCTAAGAAAGGAATTGTCTATCTTTAACCACAAGACTCATGTGCAAAACGCTGTACCGTCTCTTCTTTAATGCGTTCTGTGATTTTGCTTGTAGCTTCAGCATGAGCATAAAAGAGGCTGATGACACTAGTCTTGTCTGGATCCAAGATATTCCCATCTTCATCTCTTACTATCAGGTCTAGCTCAAGAATCCTGAAGACAGAAAGAAGATGTGGCTTAAGCACCATAAGAGGTTATTCTCCACATATACATTTACCCTTCACATCTCCTGCATTATACATTTTATGTTGTCTGGCATTTATGTCATCTGGGGTTCAGCAGGGCTCGATTATCTCCCCAATACTGTTTAAAATCTACATGAGGCCGCTGGGTGGGTCATCAGGGGGTGTGGGGCTTCATGCCATCAGTATGCTGATGACACCCATCTTTACATCTCCTTTTCTCCAACCACAGTGGATGCCGTTCTATTCCTTCAGCCCTGCCTGGAGGCTGTACTGCAGTGGATGCAGGAGAATGGACTGAGGCTGAACCCAGACAAGATGGAGGTCCTGAGGGTGGGTGGCCCAGACATTGGTGGTTTGGGAAACTCCTTCTCCTTTGGGGGAGTGACTCTCAGAGTGAGTTTTGCAGCTTGGGGGTCCATCTGGCTCCGGCACTCACCATAGAAACCCAGGTGGCATCAGCGGTCTGCTCTGCCTATTTCCATCTGTGGCGGATTGCCCAGCTGTGTCCCTATCTTGATGTTGGGGCCCTCACCACTCTGGTTCATGCACTTGTAGTCTCAAGATTAGACTACTGTAATGCGCTCTACGGGGGCTACTTTTGAGATTGATGCGGAAGCTTCAAATGGTGCAGAATACAGCCGCCAGAATTCTCAGTGGGACGAGAAAATATCAACATTTTTCTTCCACTCTGGCTGCCTTGCATTGGCTGCCCATTCGTTTCCGCGTTGATTTCAAAGTGTTAATGGTGACATACAAAGCCCTAAACAGCCCTAAACACTCGAAGGGCGGCTGAGGGGCCTAATGCTGAGGGAGGCCCAGAGGGAAAGAACAAGAAACCAGGCCTTCTTGGCATTGCCCCCTTGCCTTTGGAATAGTCTGCTTCCAGAGATCTGTCTGGATCCCTTGGTGGGTGTTTTTAAGAGCAAAGTTCAAAGTTCTTCTCTTTAGGCAGGCTTTCCCTCCCGTCATCACTTGAATATTTTTCCCATCTTGAACATATTATTACTGTTGTTGTTTTTATTTTATTATATGTTTTTATTTTATATATTATTTTTAGCCGCCCAGAGTAGACTTCGGTCTAGATGGGTGGGGTATTAAATAAATAAATAAATAAATAAATAAATAAATAAATAAATAAATAAATAAAACAAACCAGTAAAGCATGAGGGAGTGTTTGTTTTTCGCAAATTTCCATTAGAAACGCTATTCTTTAATATGCATTTTATAATTGCTTTTAATCATACTAGCTGGATTGCTCAGTGAGTTAGGTATCTAGCTTGGGTTGTGAGTTTAATTCCCCTCTGTACCTCCTAGGAGTAGAGCCATTTTGTGTAACCTTGGGCAGGCTGCACATTCTCATGATGCCCCCCTAAAAGAAGGGATGGTACACTACTTCTAACTGACTTGATCAAAAGTAATAATAATTACTTTAAACTTAGGAATCTCCGAGCATTTGAGGTGTCTATATTGAAGCTCCTATTCCCAAATTTATCCCAAGCACCTCATTTGGCTACCACTGGACATATATCTGTCTCTCCTGCACTTTTTTTCTGCCTCTCTCTCACACACATGTTGTTGTTGTTGTTGTTGTTGTTGTTGTTGTTGTTGTCGTTGTTGTTGTTGTTGTCGTTGTTGTTGTTGTTGTCGTCGTTGTTGTTGTTGTTGTTGTTATATCGCTGGGGGGGCAATGTGTAGCCTGCATAATTAATTTGTAAACCGCCCAGAAAGTGCTTGAAGCACTATAGGGAGGTGTATAAGCAGCACACTTAATAATAATAATAATAATAATAATAATAATAATAATAATAATAATAATAATAATAATAATAATAATAATAATAATAATAATAATAATAGTGTGCCATCAAGTCAGTTCTGATTCATGGTGCCTCTTTTCAGGGTTGTCTACGTAGAGAGTACTCAGAAGTGGTTTACCATTCCCTTTTTATGGGGGACCCCTGGGTCTCTGCAGCTTGCCCAAGGCTACACAGGCTCTCTCTTCAGAGATGCACAGAGGGGAATTGAACTCCTAACCTGTAGCTCCACAGGCAGATACTTAACTCACAGAGCTCTCCAGACAGCTGTAATGTTCCCTGATATATTTCTTTCAACTTGTAAGTAAAAATACAAAAGACCCGGGCATATGAAAGGAAAAACAATTCTAGCCAAGTCATATCCCAGCTGTGCTGTCAAGATAGAGATTTTGTTCATTTCCTCTACACATAAGGGAACAGTGAAAAAGTAAGGCTCACATCCATACCCATACACAAATCTGCCACTCTGCATGGTATAGTTCATTCTTACCACCGAAGAATCACATCACCTCATTCCCTTACTTGTACAGGTAGGCTTTCAATGTGAAATATTTCTTTTCCACTACAGCTTTTTTTCAGGGCTGCTTTAACCACAGCATTCTTGTGACATTTTTAGTATGCAAAAGTTATAGGTGCTTATCCCCTTAAAATATCATCTTTGAAGTTGCTATAGATTTTGTTTGAGGATATTTTAATTGGAAATTTCTAAGTGCAGGCATGTAAGCCTCCCTGCCTCAGAGAAAAAGAAACAGAAAGGGTTATTCATAATCATGGCAATTACATGTACGCAGGGCAGCAATAGATTATTGCTTAGGGGCCTATCCCTCTTGTGGAAGAGCAGTTGAGTCAATCTTTTCTTAGAGGCTGGTAATCTATGACCATCACCTACTTACATTCCATTTTGTGGTGGTCTTTAAATATTTCTATTTTAAGGCAGCCCATTACTGAAGAGAGCCTTCTATCTCTTAACTGCTATATCAATTGAGTGAGGTGATGCCTGAATTCAGCTTTAAATTAGAAATCACTTCATGTTCTCAGCCACTACAGTGACCAGTATCAGATGACCACTTCAATAAATATGAGTTCTAGTGAACCTTTGGAGTTGGTGAAATGACAAATAGCATGGCCTGTGGCCCTCTGGAGCTGATCAGTGGAGTAGCAACATTTCTGTCTCTGGAGATCTTCTAGAAGCTGGTGGATATTGCAGCCATCAGGAAAAAAATAATAATGGGGATTCGGTTCAGTGGAACAAAGGTACAGCCACACTGGGTAAATGCTAGCAACCATCCTGGGAAAACCTGCCTGAGGAACCTCCTCAGTGAGGAGGAAGTGAAGAGCGAAAGTGGAACTCTTTCGTTCAGTGCTGAAGTTCCAGGGGGAAAAATGACCATCTAGCCCCAAAAGGGAGTGGAAGGAGATCAGCCTGACACTCAAAGTTTCTTTCCCACTGCTTTGTGTTGGATAAAAGCTTGACCTGGGGAGTTCCTAATTCAGATTTCACAACAGCATGGACAAGGTAAGCTATACTTTCTCTTAGCATTAGCCCCCTATGTAGAATATGGGATCATTACAACCAGAGCTTTAAAGAGAGCAAAGCTTGGAAATAATGAATTGTAAATTCTGTAGTTGCTTGTAACAAATTACTTTTTTGTAACAATATGTATCTCAAACAGAACATAATGTGAGCTAGCTCGATGTATGTGCGCGCACACCCAAGTATCACAGTGGGGACTCTTTATTTAACTGTTGGAAATGGACCGGAAGTTAAGAATTTTCTTACACCTAACAAGAAAATTTCAGCCACTGTCAGACATCTTGGGGTGTCTATACTGCACAAGGACTAATATCTCATTGCTTTTATAGGGCATTTTAGAGCAATTTTAGTAAAACTAAATGCCATTTGCTTATCAAATCCTCTTGCTTCTTCCCTCTTCAAAAATATCAAGCCACTCAACAAAAAAAAACCTTGGCAATAGTAATGGTATCACAATACTGGGGATAGTTCTTTGTTACAAGGTGTATGGAAAATTACTTTCACAAATTAACTTCCCAAGCTCTGAGGCAGAGTGAGGTGGCTACCTCAGGTGGCAGATATTGGGATCTGAGGCTGCAGCTCCCTCTTCTATCATGTGCCTTGAGCCCCTTAAGTTTGTTTGCTGCCTTGAATTGTAAGGAGAACCCTATCTTGTTACCAATGTTGAAGAAAGATTTAACTGTCAGTTCAACTGGATAGGAAGGCAGTATCCTGTCATCTACCTCAGGCAGTATGGATTGGGGGGGGGGAATGTGCTGCTTCAGGCCTGAGGGTTAACCTCCATGGAAGGTTGGTGTAACAGGATTCCGAGATTATCTGTGGGCTTGTTAGAACATTTCAGGGTTTGTGTAACAGAGATTACAATCATCGCCATCAGCACTGAAACATACTCTTCACTAGATACCAACTATGATATATCAAGAGTTTGAAGAGAAATTATTTTGCTGGCAATATTCTAGTTAATTCATCTTTTTCACCTGACAATGAGACAGAAAGACATATTGAGATTGTTCCTCACTTCAGCACTTCCCTAAAACCTTAAAATACATACATTTGTTTAGGGGTACCTGCATGTAATAAATATAACACAAAAATGGGGCATCAGGTAGCCATTTTGCTAGGACACCCAATATTTGGGCGACAATCTATTATGCTTGAAATCCATTAGTAAGTCACAACTGGAGTAGACCCACTGAATTAGTGGGTGTTTGGTGAGTTAATTCCTTTGCAAATCCCATTAACTCAATGAGATTATTCTAATTGCAAAATAGTACTGGATTTCAGCCCATGGTTTTACTAGCTTATTCTTAAAAGCAATAACAAAGCATGCATACATGTTAGAGCAGCCCAGACTTCTCAGGTATTAAGATTTTTCCAAACTTCTTTGCAATGATAAAGCAGAACCAAGGGACTTACTTATTTCCATAGTCAATTTTGCATGTAACTTTTTGTTTCAGTTCTTTCAGCTCATCCTTTGGCAATGTCCCTGAGAGGAGCTGTGACCTCCACTCCATTAATTCGTACATCATAGATTGTACTTGCTGGAAGTGTTCCTTTTTGTTGGCCTGAAATGGATAGCATATTTCCTACATCAACTTATCTGAAATTTCCAGTGTCATTTGCTTCCTTCCAGAGGTTAAACTGCTATTGCATGGCATAGACAAGAATATTTTCATGGATGCCAAACCAGAATGGTCCTATAACTTTCAAGCCACAAATAATGCGGAAGTCAGAGAGCAATACAAATACATACAATATTTGTGACAAATATTTGATGCATTTTAGTTATACTTTAGAACAGCAATTCCTAGCTCTTCATTCCTTGGAATACTAGTTGTAGCTGGTCTTTTTAATACAGTACTGCTATCAAGCACAGATTTTACTCCGATAAGAGTGACAAAATCCAAAGGAAATACATAAACAAAAATTGTACTGATGCAGTTGGTAATCAATTTTTACTGCTATGCCTAAACACAAATAAAGAAAAACAACAATGCTGTAATTCATACTTCGAAAGCCTGACATCCCACCCAGGCTACTTCTTTGTCTTTCCAGCAGCATCACAGTTTTAGAGAGAGGACCAAACCAAAGAAAGAAATCTGTTCTTAGCATAAATACTCCCTCAAGTGGTAAAACAGTACAATTGTGAAAACCCATTAAAAGGAGAACCATATTATCAGGATTACCTCAAAAATATAAATAATGGCTTCCTTTCATGTCTGATTTGAGAGTCACACAAAACAAAACAGATCATAGTTGCTGGTGAGGAAACATTATAAAAGCAAGAGCCGCACATTTTTCTGAATGTATATTTTGGTCCTGGTAGACATTGATGGATCAAAGTAAAACAGGTGAAAGAGCAAAATGGACTGTGCAACATAAAAGGCTGCACAAGCTCAATCTTCACTATACAGAAAAATGAAGACTATCTTGTGTCTTCACAGGATAGGAAAGGTGGCAATATATCCATCAAAGTGAGTACTTTTTTTATAGCCTGAGAGTTTTATTTTGGTAGCAAATCCTTCAGTGGGATAATTCATCTTTCAAAAAAAGAAGCCACTGGATTTCTGATTTACACCCTTAACTTCAGTTTGCTTTAGGCAAAAAATGTTCATTGAATTATATAACTTTCCCCACATGTACCAATCATGGCACCTTAAAAAATAAAGACCATTTCTAGGTATTTCTAAGTATGAGGTTTCTGCTGAAGGTTTAACACACTGGCTACACACTGGCACTATCCTTTGGCACACAAAATTTGCTTCCCTCAGATTGGACAGCCTGTCACAACACATTAAAAACAGACAAGTTGTTTGCAAAGACATAATAGCAGCTTTCTCCCATAAGCAAAAGTACTACTTTAGAATTACAGGTGCTTTCCATCATCATCAGACAATGAACACTTGGATTATGCACTAAAGGTCAGTCAGAGATTAAAACAACACAAACTTCAAAACGGAATATGCAGGCAAATTTTTAACAATAGAACGCACACTTGTCACTACTGTAAAGTGATTGCTTCTTTATCTAGAACTCACAAAGCAGAGTTCTACTCATGAAATTACAGTAATAAAATACAGTAATAAAGAGCTTATTTATAACAAAGCCTACTGAATATGGATAACATGGTATCTACCCATGTCAATGTTTATTCTCCTGAAGTTACAACAAAAGAGTAACTTAAAGAACTTACCACATACAGTTGTTTCCAGATATTCCCCCATTCCCACAATGTACAGGTAACCTCTTGCACCAAAGGAATCTCAGCAGGGATTACATTGTTTGCATTTCTGAATGGAAAGAAAAATATAGGTTTATCCATTGAACGGGTGACCAGCCAAATCAAAACCAGCATTGCAAGCCACAGAACTGGGAGGCCTTAAAAATCAGGCCCCTTGAGCCTGACACATCTCCACTAAGACTCCAAAGACCGGAATTTTCTGGACCAGATTTATCCAAGTTCTAAGTCCCTTTACACTGGAGTCTTCCCATTTGCCAAGATGTGCTTGTCAGCACAACAGCAACTGAGAGAAAGGAGCCTGAGTGCTAAAGAACTGTCACTTTAAGGTTCTTCAAGAAAAGGGATCTTAGCAAATATTACATTATCTTCATATGTTACAAGATGGAATTCTTTAAGTCCTGAAAACATCTTATGGCCACTCTACATGCCTCCCACAGTTAGCTTGCTTTGTAGTGTGATTTGTCATTGGAAGGAAAGCATGAATTTTGTTTGCATGTATGACTGCTGAGTCAACAAGGTATGCCCGAGTCATGTCTCTGGGACACTAAAGGATTTCAGCTTCTAATATAACCCATGAGTTTGACCCTAAACCTAGGAGAGGTTGCCTAGCCAGTTGAATTCCAGGAGCAAGTTCTAGCTCTGAGCTGTCCAAGGTCCTTCAGCCTTTGAGTCAACACAGGAGCCCCAATGGCAGTGCATCTCCATCTTTAAAAAAAAAAATATGTCATGTGCTCTTTTGATAAACATATTTTCAAACCTGGCTGCTCCCAGTAATTTTAGCTGAATTTAAAATATCACAAGTAAAAACATATCAAAATATTTGTACATTTAGAAAGTAGGTTTTCTATTACATATGAAACAAGCTGCATACTAAGAAAGTAATAGATGTAATTTTCTACTTTAAAAATGATATCTGTATGTGTGTGTGTGTGTGTGTGTGTGTGTGTGTGTGTGTGTGTGTGTGTGTGTGTGTGTGTGTGTGTGTTTCCAAGCTACAAATACCTAATACGTTTTTAATGATGTACAGGAAAGAAAATGCCTAGTCAGCAGCTACTTGGGGTACATCTCTAGGCTTTTCCTTTTTGTGATAAGAATGAATTTCTGCAAGGGACCCTTTAAACCTTCCTTTATAGAAATTATTTAACCAAGCTAATCATTATTTTGTTCCCACAAGCAGCCCACCAATGTCCCTCAGGTCTCAGAAAACAGCCACCCTCCACTTTCTTGCCTCTGGGCATTTGATACCTCTGTAAACATAGGCAGTGGGTTTAGTTACCACACCACACAGCTGTTGACGGACTTCAGGTATCCATGTGATCGTTTCTAAAAGCTAACTGGCTATCAACACATCTTGAGGTAGCCAATCCTCTCAGTTAACTCTGTGTTACTCTGGCCAATCAGCTTTGTGGCATGACCTCAACATGTAGAGTAAAAACTATAGTCACAATCAAAATGAAGTATAGAATGGTGATTTGGTTGATCATAAGGCTCTCCTTTCTTGAGTTGCAGTTCTAACACAATTTGTTCTAGGTGGGTGTCACTTCAAAAATGAATTAAGATGCCTGTCAAACATACAGTACAGTAAAATAATTATCTGAATGTGATACCTTTTCTTTTCAACACCAGTGTCTTTGATGTGGATAAAAGATTTTGGAAATATTCCCTGTTGGAAGAAAATAATGCACACGTTATAGTTGAGGTAACATGTTCAGCAATATACCAAAAGGGCCAGGAATAGACATATGGAAGTACATACAAGCAGCTCTGGTGAAGTTTTATTCTGATGTAACAACAACTGCAACCCATTGGGTTACAAGTGGATGTCATCATTCACCAAAGAGAAATCAGATTCATAATTTAAGTCTCTCTTGCTGTGTCTATTTAGGCAGTGACAAAATCTGGACCTAACCTGTTGAATTCAACTATTATCACAATATTACAGGGTTTACTGAAAGAGCACTATCTACAAATATTATAGAAACTGTAAATTCAACAAGCAGTGTAGACCAGCTTCTTTCTATCTTCTTCAATCTCAGCTGTTGGATAGTTTTTGTCTTACATTGCTTAGAACTGTTCATCTTAAGAACCAAGTTCTGTGGCTCATACATTTAAATGTTCAGTACCCCATGGTCTTCTCTTAATAGGGTTGTGTTGCCAGGGATTTGAAAGACCTCTGTCTGAAACTGAGGTAACCACAACAAGTCACTAGGCAATATGAATAAATTGGCCGACCCATTATATGGTGGCCTTCTGACCAGCTGCCTGAGTGGGGTTTTTCAATGGATTGCTATACCTGACTGCTTTAAATGCGTTTGTGGTGTTGCTTTTGTTTACTGTCTTTCAGTGTGGTATTGTCTCTTTTTTTAGTATTTGTATACTGATTTTAGCATTAAATATTGTCTTTTAATGATTAAAGCTGCCTTGGGTCCTTCTTAAGGAGACTGTTGTTGTTGTTCTTTAGTTGTTAAGTCGTGTCTGACTCTTTGTGACCTCATGGACCAGAGCACACCAGGCCCTCCTGTCTTCCACTGCCTCCCAGAGTTGGGTCAAATTCATGGTAGCTTCAATGATATTGTCCAACCATCTCGTCCTCAGGGGCTTTTCCAGGGAGTCTTCCCATGAGATGGCCAAAATATTGGAGCCTCAGCTTCAGGATCTGTCCTTCCAGTGAGCACTCAGAGTCGATTTCCTTCAAAATTCATAGGTTTCTTCTCCTTGCAGTCCAGGGGACTCTCAAGAGCCACCTCCAGCACCACAATTCAAAAGCATCAATTCTTCAGCAGTCAGCCTTCTTTATGGTCTAGCTCCCACTTCCATACATCACTACTGGAAAAACCATAGCTTTGACTATGCGGACCTTTGTCGGCAATGTGATATCTCTGCTTTTTAAGATGATTTCTAGGTTTGTCATCACTTTCTTCCCAAGAAGCAGGGGTCTTTTGATTTTGCAACTGCTGTCACCATCTGCAGTGATCATGGAGCCCAAGAAAGTAAAATCTGTCACTGCCTCCATATCTTCCCCTGTGATTTGCCAGGAGATGATGGGACCAGTGGCTGTTATCTTTGTTTTTTTTTATGTGGAGCTTCAGACCATTTTTTGTGCTCTCCTCTTTCACCCTCATTAAGAGGTTCTTTAATTCCTCCTCACTTTCTGCCATCAGAGTGGTATCATCTACATATTGGAGATTCCAGATATTTCTTCTGGCAATCTTAACTCCGGCTTGGGATTCATCCAGTCCTGTCTTTCGCCTGATGTATTCTGCATATAAGTGAAATAAGCAGGGGGACAATATACAGCCTTGTCGTATTCCTTTCCCAATTTTGAACCAATCAGCTGTTCCATATCCAGTTCTAGCTGTTGCTTCCTGTCCCACATATAGATTTCTCAGGAGGCAAATAAGGTAGAAGGCACTCCCATTTCTTTAAGAACTCGCCATAGTTTGCTGTGGTCCTCACAGTCAAAGGCTTTTGCATAGTCAATGAAGCAGATGTTTTTCTGGAACTCTCTGGCCTTCTCCATAATCCAGCACACGTTAACAATTTGGTCTTGAGTTCCTCTGCCCCTTCAAAATCTAGCTTGTACTTCTGGGAGTTCTTGGTCCAGATACTGCTGAAACCTACCTTGTTGGATTTAGAGCATAACCTTGCTAGCGTGTGAAATGAGTGCAATTCTATGGTAGTTGGAGCATTATTTGGCACTGCTCTTCTTTGGGATTGGGATGTAGACTGATAGTTTCCAATCCTCTGGCCACTGCTGAGTTTTCCAAACTCGCTGGCATATTGAGTTTTGCTCCTTAACAGCTTCATCTTTTAAGATTTTAAATAGTTCAGCTGGAATGCCATCACCTCCACTGGCCTCGTTGTTAGCCATGCTTTCTAAGGCCCACTTGACTTCACTCTCCAGGATGTCTGGCTCAAGGTCAGCAACCACACGATCCGGGTTGTCCAGGACATCCAAATCTTTCTGATATAATTCCTCTGTGTATTCTTGCCACCTCTTCTTGATGTCTTCTGCTTCTGTGAGGTCCCTACCATTTTTGTCCTTTATCATGTCCATCTTTGCACAATATATTCCTTTAATAGCTCCAAATTTCTTGAACAGATCTCTGGATTTTCCCTTTCTATTATTTTCCTCTATTTCTTTGCACTGTTCATTTAAGAAGGCCCTCTTGTCTCTCCTTGCTATTCTTTGGAAGTCTGCATTCAATTTTCTGTAATTTTCCCTATCTCCCTTGCATTTTGTTTCCTTTCTCTTCTGTGCTATTTGTAATGCCTTGTTGGACAGCCATTTTGCTTTCTTGCATTTCCTTTTCTTTGGGATGGTTTTTGTTGTTGCCTTCTGTACAATGTTACAGGCCTCCATCCATAGTTCTTCAGGCACTCTGTCCACCAAATCGAGTTCCTTAAACCTGTTCTTCACTTCCACTGTGTATTCATAAGGGATTTGGTTTAGACTATACCTGACTAGCCCAGTGGTTTTTCCTAATTTCTTCAGTTTCAGCTTGAGTTTTGCTATAAGAAGCTGATGATCAGAGCCACAATCAGCTCCAGGTCTTGTTTTTACTGACTGTATAGAGCTTCTCCATCTTTGGCTGCAGAGAACATAATCAATCTGATTTCGGTATTGACCATCATATGATGTCCATGTATAGAGTCGCCTCTTGTGTTGTTGGAAAAGAATGTTTGTGATGACCAGTTTGTTCTCTTGACAAAACTCTATTATCCTTTGCCCTGCTTCGTTTTGAACTCCAAGGCCAAACTTCCCTCTTGTTCCGTTTATCTCTTGACTCCCTACTTTAGCATTCCAATCCCCTATAATGAGAAGAACATCTTTCTTTGGTGTCAGTTCTAGAAGGTGTTGTAATTTTTCTTAGAATTGGTCAATTTCAGCCTCTTCAGCATTGGTTGTTGGTGCATAAACGTGGATTACTGTGATATTGAAAGGTCTGCCTTGGATTCGTACTGAAAAAATTCCATCACTTTGAGATTGTATCCCAGTACAGCTTTTCCCACTCTTTTGTTGACTATGAGGGCTACTCCATTCCTTCTACAGGATTCTTAAGGAGATATATTGGTTAAAACTATTTTAAATAAATAAATAAGCAAAGGTAACAAAGGAATGAACAAACGAACAAATCTGACTCTAAAGCAAAGAGGAGTGATGTTGATTTTTGGAACTACAACTGCCCAGACCTCCTACTAGCATGACTATGGTCATCATGTGTGGCATGTTCTGAGAGATGAAGTACCATTTTCACCTTTTCTTTAAAGATGTAGCTAGTAGCTGTGGGCTCTTTTGCTAATTTTTTTCTAACAGTTTGAAGTGCTACCTCTTAAAAACAGTTTTATAGGATTTCACTCTGCACCAGGACTGGAGGCTTAATATTTTTCTACTGTGTTGTAATATTACTAATACCACTCATGGTCTCTCTCTGTCTCTGTCTCTGTCTCTCTCTCTCTCTCTCTCTCTCTCTCTCTCTCACACACACACACACACACACACACACACAAAGAGAGTTTTAAAATATCTTCATTGATAACAAAGGTGTTTTTTTTCCCCCTAAGCTAACGGGGGGGGGGGGAATTATTGGCTACAACACTGGTGAAGAAGAAAATATTAAACTTCCTCTACCCTTTTTGCAAGGAAGATCCTGATAAAAATTGGACCTTCCTGTAAATAAAATAGTATAAATAGAATTTTAAAATAGAATACTGACAAAGCTGCCAGTTGGATCCTTAAAGTAACACTTTACAGAATAAAATGAGACAGAGAAAGGAGATCAACAAGGCTATGGTCACATCTAAAAATAAATACATGAAGTATAAAACAAAAATGAAGCTGAGCCAGTGAAGGCAGCAATACAGAAACATAAAATAATTTGAATGATATGCAAGGGAGTAGAGGGATATTATCCGGAAAAACTAAGAAATTTATCCTGCAAAGCTCAAGCAGTGCTAGACAGACATTGATCAATCAACAAGACATTTTCAGAGCACAAAAGAAAACATCTTAACAATACTGTATGTACAACTTTTTAATGCTATGTTATTGCTATTATCACTATCATCTCATGTTTTGTAAGCAATGTAATGGCTGCTCCACTACTATTTTCATTGTGAAAACAGAATAAGCAAACTAAGTGTCGAACACAAATATCTTGCATATCGGCAGGCTTTTAAAACTGAGAGTTCCAGGTGGATACAACACCATAATGACAAAGGTCAAGGCCTGTTTTCAAAAGCAGTTTCTAAGCATAGAACCATTAAGGTACCTTTCAAATGTTTTACCAGATATCATCAAAGTCCTGGTAACACACCATTTTGAGTCAACAGGAAAGGAAGGCTTGTAGCCTTTCTATTTCACTGTGAAATCCTGACCAAATCACTCCTTTAAGCATAACGAACAAAATGTAATTTTTGGTAAGCATTTCTGTAACCTTCCAATCAGTTTTGAAAGCCAACAGTAGTGTCATATATATACCAGATAGATAGATAGATAGATAGATAGATAGATAGATAGATAGATAGATAGATAGATAGATAGATAGATAGATAGATAGATAGATAGATAGATAGATAGATAGATAGATAGATAGATAGATAGATAGATAGATAGATAGTTAGTTAGTTAGTTAGTTAGTTAGTTAGTTAGATAGTTAGTTAGTTACCGACATTGACAGAAATGTTCTGAACCTAAGGATCAAAAAGAGGCCCAGTCAAAATTGGAACAATTTCTAGCTTGGCTGCATCAACAGAGTGCAGAGAGTGCAAGAAATACAGGAAGTTGATCAAGGAACAGAAAATTAGCCATAGTCTTTAGTGAGTTGATTTGAATAGGTAGAATACACTATTTTTACTTGTTGCAATGTTATAGACTGACTATTTCTTCTCCCTGCAGCCCCAACCCCTGGCTCCCCAAAAGCTGATCCAAAGGGGCTGGGGGACCTTATTGAACATCATGGAACGTGGCGTAGGAAGGTGGAGGTGAAATTGATGAAAACTGCCCCACTCCCACCCCTGAGATCCTTCAGTGAGTCTTTTCTATGAACAAAAGGGACATTCTAATTCTCCTACAGTTGTTTGCTTTTTTGTGTGTAATTTTACCCTCTAGGCTACTTTGAGGATTCTTAATGACATGCCAAGTTTAAAATGCTAAACAGAAATCTAAGGGCGAAATCCTGGCTAACCAAGAGGGCTGTGGACTGGCTAAGCTGATACTAAACCAGCTGAGACTCTGATGAATCCAATCCCCTTCCTGCCTAGGCCTGCTGGAAATTATTTAGGATTACCCTGATCCTGGCCTAATATTGCACCAACTTACAGTCTGAGCTAAGAGGGGCATGGGTCTGGCATCACCTGGCTTTTCCCTTGTGCCTCTCCTTCTCTGCCCCCCACTCCTTTTTTGCTCTTCTGCCATCTCAGTCACCACAGCAGTTGTGGTGGTATACCTGAGATGACCCAGGGTTAAAGGGTTTTGCACTGGCACATAAGCCTTCTGTTCATCCCAAAGCCACTACAGCCAATGTACTCTTGAGTTTGGATTCCACTCTATTAAGTCAGTAAGTGAAATTTAACACTGCTGATTGCACTGAGCAGCATTTTGGACTAGGAAATGAAGACAAAGTTTCAAAGGCTAAGGGTTTCTGTCAACCTAATGAGTTTTCGATTTTCCCTTTTCTACAGCAGACTCCCACACACCATGCCACTGCCTCCCTTTGAAAATCTCTTCAGTAGTTTTCTGTGAGGCAATGGGGCTTCCTCTTGAGAAACGCTGGGTATCTTTAAAAGCCAATTAAAAACTTGGATGTTTATTCAGGCCTTCCCTCCAGTCAATACTTGATTCTTTCTTTTTATTCTTTCTTTCTTTATTCTTTACTCTATTTTTCTGGTATGTAAATTGTTATTCGAAGATTCATGTAATATTTTTGTGTTATTTTATTAGTTGTCTACGTTATCTTGGAAGCCACCTAGAGTGGTCGTATAGACCAGATGGGCAGGATACAAATCGAATCAAATCAAATCAAATAAATAAATAAATAAACAAACAAACAAACATAAGTCTATGACATTTGAGCTCATATAACTACCTGGATGTGGCCACAGAAATTGGTTTTGGTTACATCTGCTTTGCAGAAACAGCTTCATATTTTTCTGTCATAATAAAACATAGGGCAGATCCAAATCCATTCATTTCCCCGCTGAGATACTACCCACCCAGACAGAGTCGGCCCACAAACCTATGTGTCTCAGATGCATACATAGGCTTCTGCTGTAAGTCGCTGAACTTCTCAGGCTTAACTGCCATAAGTTTTTAAAGGAAATGACCAGCTGTTAAAATATCAAGTTACAGAAGAGATAAATATGATAATGGCAATAAACATGAACTCACCTCTATTCCTTTATGTCTTACAAGATATCCTTTGTACCAATCTAAAATTCAAAGCAGAATATTGTATGTTTTTGAATATCCAATGTGTGTACATTTCTGTTTTTGATTTTTTTTTCTAAAGAAGCTCTTAAGTATAATAATTGTATATTATTAAGAGATTGGACAGCCTCAGATGCTGTTTGGTTCAAAATGAGAAAGCTCGTTGAGACTTTAAAGGGTGGATCACAATCTATCTGTCGATTCTTAAAGAAGGTTGGCCTGTTTCTTTGCTCAAATACAGGAATATCTTCACTGTGAACAGAGTATACATATTTGTGAGGAAATCCTGAAAAATTAGGTGAATTCATATCAGCTGCTTAAAAAGCAATCCCCCTTTTAAAATGAGGCTTTGAAACTGAAAAACTTTATTCAGTCCTTGGTCACTTCTGGTTTTAGCAGAAAGGGGTGATATAATCTTTGCAGCCCATGGTGCCAGATTGTAGTAAGTAGTATATATTTAAAGGAATTTAAGGGTTCCAGACTCTTTGCAGTCACCTCAGAAAAGCTGAAAGGGTGTGCAAGTCCCAGTTTTTCGTAAGCTCAAATCTATACCAAAAACAATGGTTTATTTTCTCACAAACCACTTTTTAAAAAATCTCATTGCTCCAGTATCCGATTCTATAGAGAAATGTCATTTGTCTAAAAATCAGGAGTGAAAACTATCAACTCTCACTCTGGAAAGCCAAAGAGGGGCAGGGGTGTAGCGCATGAATACCAGGATCACAAGTCATATTGGACTGGATATTTTGGGTCCTCCAGGGCCAAATAATAATAATAATTCTGTGCCATCAAGTCAATTCTGATTTATGGCAACTCTTTCCAGGATTTTCTAGGTGGAGAGTACTCGGAAGTATTCTCTTTTTCTGGGGTGCCTCAGGACTGTGCCCAAGGCCACACAGGCTGGCTCTACTCACAAGGAGGCACAGTGGGGAATTGAACTCCCAACCTCTGACTCTGCAGCCAGTTGCCACTGGGCTATCCAGTAGCCCCACGCCTTTAATCTCTTTTGATTTCTCTCCCTCAATCTTCCTTTAAAACCATAAGTACAATATACAATAAATATATGGGTTATATAATACATGAATAGATCAATTCTAAACAAATATTAAATTTCAGCCATGAAATATATGAAGAAGTACTTCTTTTTTTCTGCCCTGCATCTCCCATCACTAAGCTTTATTGGGCAAATCTGGGTTCTAACATTACAAAATCTTCCTCTAACCTCTTTCTCCATACCATGCATATTTTTATATGCCCCTATCATTTCCTAACTTGCCTTTTCTCTAAACAAATGTTTCACGATCTCTCTGGCATTGTTATAAACACCTTGGGGGGCTTATGTTGATTCAAACAATTGAGGCTTGAGATGGGTAGATTACAGTATTTCTTTTCTACTGGCTGATTTTTTCTTGCTCTGAGTAAAGAAAGCCTCTATGTTTTGTCCAATTCTCAGCTCCAGAGGTACAACAAGCATCCTTTTCAGAGGTTTGTTTTGCCTCGTAGGCCTGTCGGACTGGACTAGAGCTTACCAATGGGAGCCACAATTGCTTTGACAACCATTTCCTAGAGGCAAAAGCCACCTGAGTCTAAGCATAGCTTCACTGACAGCAGCAAGGGCATGGCAGGCCTACAGAAACTCTCCCATACTAGGCAACCAAATACTCTCTGCTATGGGGGTGGGGGAGAGGAATAAAGAATTTCTCTCAGTTATTGGTATTAACCCTTGAGTCTAGCCACAGGCTAGGCCAAAAACTGCCAACTTCTTAAGCCTCAAGGTTGCTACTCTGCTCTGTAATTGAATTATAGGTTTATTAATAATATATGCTCTCACAATGTGCAGTCGCAGTTAGATGTTAAACATCCTAAATAACTGTTGTTGTGTGTCTAGGAGTTATTTCTTCTGTCACCCACTTGGAAGTGTCTCACTTTCTCCTTTCTGGCTTATTATCTTGTCCCTGTTGTGAACCTACAATCTTATATTCAAACTCAAAACAAAGGAGGCAGCATGGCTAAAAATAGGAAAGAAATTACACTTCCAACTCAGATGAGTCCAGTCATAACTGGAGGCTGAGATACTTTTAGATAAGTGAGGCAGATGGTATAAGGCAAGGGTATAGTTTACATAGGATGAAGCAATCAGGTATGGCTTTGTGACTCACAAAGAACAAGCTCCTCCACCCCAGCTCAAATTTTATGCTTAATTCTAGTCACTGACCTAGATTGCCTGGCCCGGCCCTAATGGCAGGCATAATGTTAGCCATAGAAAAGTACCATTAATACTTCCCTTGAAATAACTATTTTCCTGCCAAAATTGAGTTGGGCCTTGGGGTGGAGAATATAATATGCAGACTTGGCTTTGAGAATGTGCATTATATAGTGTTACATACTGTCCTGTATTGAGTGGAAATGTGAATTATAATCAAAGATATTATTCAAAGATGAGAAGCACAGGAGGTTAAAAAAATTATTTGCTTGACAACATGCCCAGTGAGGGCAAATGAATAAAAACCAGGAAATTTTAAACTCATTATTATGATTAAAGTATGAATGTTTTGGTCATGTAATAAGATCAGGAAAACACTGTTTCTTATAGCTTATAATTCAAAGTAAAATAAATGTAGGGGAGAGAGCAGGAAAGAGGAGAAGCTATTTAGCTGAAAAGCTTTTGGGACTGGTTTGAATGCTTCACATAGTTATTGTTTAGAGTTGCTGCACGTAAAGTCAGCAGGGTGGTGTTAATGTCCAAATTCGTGATAGGAGAGATACGAAAGTATTTTCTAAGGACCTCATTTCAAGATTTGTAGCTCAAGAGAGACATCTGCTGGGAAGACCTGTATATGGCATGTTCAGTACTTCCTAGTAGCTATCCAGTCCAGCAATGTTCATGGTGACTATACAGTCATTACATTTGACATCACATTAATGTAATCTCAAAGATAAACACACTGTCCCTTTGCAACCTCTAATATATTATACCGAGTTATAAAGAGACAAGTTAAATATGTTGGAATTAAAAATAAAGTCGAAAAGGTCATCATTTCTGCTACAAGGAAATCCCCACGCACGGCTTCATTTTTTTCAGCTGCTTGTCAAAAGCAGAAAAAGCCAGGGGAGAAGGCTGTTCTCTTACTTCCTCTCTCCCTGCTCTTCTGCCGCTGTAGCACCCAGACCAGCTTCTTGCATAATACTAAAAACAGTACAATGTATGTATTAATAAGAGAGACTGTTAAAAACACAGAGGGTAGAAACCATCTTATGCAATGAAACCTCTCCCTTCTCTCCTCTTCCGCAGCCTCCCATGCCCCTCTGCTCTGCATGGTTAAGCCCTCCCAAGCACAGAGCATACAGAGGGAGAGGAGAAATTCTCCGAGCTCTGCTGAAGGAAGCAATTCCATCAACAGAGAAACGACTCTGGACTTCACCCCTTATATAAAAACAACAGTAAAATAAACTGACAGCATGGAGGCTAAAAATATATATTTCAGATTATAGACTCAGGAAAGCAGCTCTGAGGCAGGATTGCGACTGTAGCCTCTCAGCCATAGTGAACATTTATAAGGTCATTTCCTTCAGTTTTATATACGTACCAAAATACAGCCCAAATTAAATGTAATCTTTACATATTCCTGCATTTCTTCACAAATACAATATGATTGCTACTACATTGTGCCACTTCATAAAAACTTCAAAATCAATGTTAGGGATAATATCAGAGCTTGCAAATATGTCCACATTGGCTTGACCGTCTAACAGGAGGCAACTGAAGACATGACTTTTCAGGGAGGCTTTCCACACTGACCCTAGCTGACCGCCTTTGTCCACCATTTAGTTGGTCTTTAGTTTGCACCATCTGGTCTATTGCTTAGCTGTTATTTGGTTTTAAATAGTTTTCATTTCATTTTGGTTTCTTTGGGGTTACTGTAAACTGCCTAGAGTAGTGCTTTGGCACTGATGGAAAGCAGTATACAAATTTATGAAACAAACAGGCCAAGTAAAAAGGGGGGTGGACTTTATCTAAATTCTGGATTAAGCTGAAAATAAGACATCTCGATTTATAAAGTTTTGTCTAGAGGTGGGATGGGCAAACCCTGAAAATCTGCAGGTCATTTTTCGTAATCTCTGGAACCATCCAGAGGCTGCCCCAGCCCTTCTACATAATACTGGAAATTACCAGAAGGTCCTGCTGAGCACGGAAAAGTACCCTTTAGTTTGAGGATGGCAAGGAGAATTTCATTGTTTGTGCTTGTTTTTGTTCAAACCAGGTCTCCACTTGCCATCTGGAGACACAATTTTCACTTGAGGTAGACTTCAAAACATTCAACCAATGGGGAGGGGGGCTCCAGAAAACAACACTGGGGGCCACATGTGGCCTGTGAGCTGCATGACCTTTATGTCCTCCCCTCAGTTTCACCAAAGTCATTGTGAGTGTTGAGATTTGGGTTTTGGGGTTTTTGTCTGTAGTTTGATTATTCTACCTCAGATTTCCACATAGGAAAGCCCACCTGCTGGGGTAAAGAGACAAAGTAAGCAGTTTTCCACTTTCTGATAACAACAGATTTATTTGTACTCCATATTTAAGTAGCTACCCACTGTGGTGCAGTGGGTGGACTAGGACTCTGGAGGCCTCGGTTCAAATCCCTGCTCAGTCATGAAAGCTAACTGAGAGTGCAGAACTGTTAAAAATCACTCTTTAAATATCTCAGTGACATTAAAAGCCCTATTTGGGTCACTATAATTGGTTTGCAAGTTGATGGCACATAACTACGACACTTAAATACATCTCTTGCCATTTTGTGTCAGTAGGTAATTAACAAACTGTAAGAGGGAATCTCCCTGAGCCATTGGAAGTATGGCCAGGAAACAACTGAGCTGGGAATATTTTGGATTATGACTCCCATAATCCACCAGCCAGTTTGATCATTTTTGCCCGGATGATTCTGCTTGTTTGTGCACATTTGAAATAAAACAATAGAAAACAGCAGTGTCCCGGAGAGCTTTCCTTCCAATGTGCTTGTAATACAAACTTGTGAAGAAAACCAGTCATCCCTGGACTACAGCTGTAACAATATACCTTTCACATTACTGTCTTACCTTCACAGTCTTCCAATATGTGGACTACATCACCAATGTGCAGGGATAACTGTGGCACTCTTACAGCTCTGAAATTGTATATTGCTGTGAAGACACAAAATAAACCATCATGGAGTCCAACAAACCAGTATTTGAAATCAGCGGTTGCATTGGGACCTAATGCTGCATCACAGGACTGGGCTTTAAGAATGAAAAATTGTTGAATGTGAGGTTCATTTGCTCCCTTTTCGTCTTCTTCCCTCTGACACAGCTTTTGCCTTTATTATCCATTACTCACAGAACCCATTTTTTAAAAATCTGAACCAAGAACCATGTTTGGTGGTAACTGACAGATTTGGATAGCAAACCACAGTTTGAAATAAGTTTGCTTCCCTAAACCACAGTCTTTTGGATACAAGCCAGTATACTGTCGAACTATGGGTGGAGGGATAGATACAATTTGTGAAGCAAACTTCCATCCTTGGAAGATGGGAGAGAAAATCAGACTGTTTCCAAAGTGAAAATTGTCCTTTCAGTCTTAAATAAATTGCCGTATGCTGAACTATCTTAAAGAGCCAATAGACTTTAATCTTCTCCTCCTTCCCTTCTATGTCACTGTCATTGAGAAATCAATCATTGACCAAAATAAAGAAAAAGCTAAAGAATGCAACCTTAAGATATACAAAACCAACTACTGTACTACTAACTTCATAGCAAAAAAGAAGCTGTTTGTGCATGTCATCTTCCATTGGGTTAATTTATTATCTTCAGTGTAATTATTGTCAAATCAATTCAATTTTCTTTTAGTGGTCAAATCCTGCTAGATATTTACACCAGTATATAAATACCATCTCTAAATTTCAGAGGCAAATTTCTGCAGGTTAAGAAACCTGCATAGGCATTTGCTGTTGCACGCAATTGCAGTGCAATAGGAAATGGCTGTGCTGACTTCTTAACACATGGCAATTTGCCATTGAAACTTATACTGATGGAGTTATGGTAGAGGATATCACTAATAGGATTCTGGCCAATTTAATGGTGTAGGCTACTCATTGCCCTCGCCACACCCATGAGCTGGGTACTCAATTTGGAAGGATGGAAGGTTGAGTCAACCTCAAGCTGTCTACCTGAGCCTGTTGGGATTGAACTCAGGTCTTGTGCAGGGTTAACCAATGCACCACAAAGTTCCTAAAGTTTCCCTTTGTCTTCTCCTTTTTGTTTGTTTGCTTGTTTGTTTGTTTTATTCTTATATTTTTAAAATCTCCCACTTGCCTAGCTAAGTAGGACCTGCTTGACTGACCTACCCACGTATAACTAATCACTTACAGATCAGTATTTCAGTCATTCTCCTTCAGATGCAAACTATTATTTGGACTGAAGTCTCCCAATTGACCTAATCCTGTCGGGCTGCAGTCCTAAAGATGCGGCAGGGGAGAAGTGGGGCTTTCCAATGCCAAAGCCTCTCACATGTCTAAAACCCTGTTGACTCATTTACCATCTGGATTACTGTTTTTGTTTTTTGTTTTTTTAAGTTTTATTCCATTTTTAAAATATAGATCCAAGAAATAATGGGGGGGGCGGGGGAGAGAAGAAAGATAAAAAGGGGAAAATAATATACAACAGAATAATGGGCCAGGCATACATGCCAACTTGAGGTTGGCATGTGTGATGCCCATAAGTAACAAAAGCAGTAAAATCTTCTAACCATTCGACAACGGGTGTTTAATATTTATCTTTCCAATCTTGGGAGACAAACTTTTCAGTTACAGTGAGCATGCAGATGATCCAATAACGCTGACCATCAGCTAAGTTCCATCAGGAACATAGTTTTAAAGAACTACCCACAGACATCAAAGGTTTTTCTAGTATGAGGGAAAGAAAGAAAAGAGCCACTACTGAACACACCAGTATCATAGGTCATAAGGAGATGTTAGGTGTATTATATTATGAAAATCTTATCTTGTCAGTTTCTTTCTGAAAAGACATAGTGGTGCCTAACATTCCTAAGATGTCAATCGCCTAAGTGAAAGAAATAGCCCAAACTATTTTCAGCTCTTTCCCTCCTCTGTGGGGCTTGGTGTGTGGCAAGGAATGGGAGGGGAAAAAAGGAGGGAAAGGCTCTGTGAGGTATTGCCTACATTTCTCTCCAGGGCCAGAGGCATGGTCAGGTGTGGAGACCGCTTTGCATCCAGCAGAGGCAGGCCTTCCCTTCCTGAGAATGGCTCTTTCCACTCTCACTGAGGGTCAGCATGCCACAAGACTGTGGAAAACATCAGGGTGGCTGAGAAGGTCTGGGGGGAGATCCAAAATCAAATCTTGCCAGACAACCCCTATTGAGGTTATATCTCTGGGATGTGTCCCCGGCATCACTAGATTGCCGCCTTCATTTATTTCCTGCTGATACAGATTTGGCACTTAAAGAGGCTATGAAATAGGCCACAGGATAAGTTCTGTCCTGTAAATGCCATTGCTGGTTGTACTTATCCTTAAAAAAATTATAGTCAAAGTTTAAGATGTGGTTGATGTTAACAGAATGACAGCGTTTCATTGCTTGCTGGTGATACCTTTTTTTAAAAAAGTCTTGGTATGGTGACATCCGGCCAACTGACAAAGGAAGTGGTTTTGCAGGCTAGATGTTTTCTGAGTAAATGGAAATTTACAGCTTAATTGCTATCAAGTCATTTGAAGTTACACAAGGTCCTTTTTGTTTTGTTTTGTTTTTTAAGTAAGATGAATACTTCTGAAGTTGAGACATAGAAGGTAGCTCAAATCAGTTCCAGAAGCCCACGCATAAACTCCCCTTTGAAACAAAATCCTGTGGATTGATGTACGTAAACATGAACACACGCACACATTCACACAAGCCCACTGACTAAAGACAGCTCTTGAGACCAAATGTAGCTTATGTCAGATTGCATTTATTAGTCTCTTCAGATGTTCCAGTGATCACATCTTTCTTTCTTTCTTTCTTTCTTTCTTTCTTTCTTTCTTTCTTTCTTTCTTTCTTTCTTTCTTTCTTTCTTTCTTTCTTTCTTTCTTTCTTTCTTTCTTTCTTTCTTTCTTTCCTCTTATTTTGAGCTAGGCTGAGTGTAACCTTGTCTCTTTGGGTTCCTCACATCTCTGATCTGTGATCTCTGTATAGCACACGCCTGGGCTTCTGATGCCAGCATGCTTGCTTCTTTGCTTGTTGGAGGAGATAATGGGATTTATGAGGGATTTTTTATATATATATAATGTTGAAATTTACTTATAAACACAGGCCATTGGTTAGTTATACCAGGGTAAGTGCAATGGCATAAAAACGAAGGAGTGGACTCCTGCTCATTGACAAGTGGCCACTTTTCCTCTCTCCTTTTGCATTAACTCGTATGACTAGCATACAATGAAGGAGACAAGCAGGGCCTTATTAATAATTACTTGCACCAAATGGTTATCAATGGGTGCTCAAACGATCTGTGAAAAAGAGGAGGAGAGGTTTTTGGCAATCTGAAAGAAGGATCTCATTGGGCTTTAATGACACTATAGGCATTGATTTGTCACCACCAGAATCCTTGCCAAGTGTCGCCTTAGGGCAAACCCAGAAGCCTCTATCAAGCAATCTGACAGTAAAGGTCATAAGAAAAATTTCATGGGAGCATCAGTGCTGTTGTCCTCGTGCAGGGCACATTCAGATCAAGACCACTAAAATGATGAAACTGCAGATAGTGTATTTCATTCTACGCAGCAGGAGAATCTTACTTGTGTAAAAAGGATCTGCCGGGCTGTGTTGTGATCTAATTGTAGCCCAACATGACTGTTTCCCCTATGTATTCTTAATTTTACTGAACTGTTTCAGCCATCATCTTTGACACAATACATGAGCTGGGGCTTAATCAACTTAATAGACATGAGCCAAAGTAACAGAAGCTGTAGCAAAAAGTACATACTTTGTTAAGGAGTCAACTCCCTTTGGTCATTTCGTTGAGGTCTATTAAGTCCTGTTTCATGCATTCATTCAACATGGCAAGGAAAAGGCTTGCTGGAGGAGCTGCATGAGGCATTCTTAGCTACTGCCTGAAAACCCATCCATATTCTCTGTTCCACCTCAAAAAACACAGGCATGAATCATTCAAATGGGGCCTCAACACATTCATGTATAACACAAATAAGAGACCTTCTGTATGGCAGTAAAGAGACCTTTTCAGTACCTCCCTGAATATATCAACCATACAAATCTTACAACTTCCCTTTGTGGTACTTGCTTGTGATCCATGTTTTCCTCATCATGTCTAAGTTCATAAAGCCAGGGGTAGTACTGTAACAGGGGTAACAAAACAACAGAGTCCGGGCCCAGTTTCAAGCTGAACTCAGTTAAATGGATATGCATAACTATAAATCAATTCAGGAATATTGGGTAGCATTTTATTTGTGCATTTAAATCTCTGGAGTTCTTCCTCCAGCAGCTAAAAACAAAATGTTGCATTTTTATAAACATCCCACTTAACTTGAGCTGCATGATTTAAGGACTATAACAGCGAAATCAGAGTAGACTGTCCACATTACAAATTGCACAACAACACATTGTTCACAAATGCCTTATTTGGATCATGGCTTACCACACAAATTAAACCATGAAATGTCCTGCAAAACATTGACATGGCCATTCGACTATTATAACTGGGGCTCCTTGAGCACCTTGGTGGCCCGGGATCTGCAGACACATTGATTCTTCCTGCCCCATGGGAAGAATGTTTGAAGTTCCAGACCACACAGGAAGAACTCGTGCTAAACTTCCTGCCCACAATAATGTTAGATGGGAAACTGTATAGAGGCTAGCCTCAGAAGAAGCCACAGCATGGACTCCTCTTGTGCCATTGTGGGTGCTGAAGTGAAGGGGGAGGCAAGTGTTTTTCTTGAGACTCTCATCTCACCGGAGGAGACTGAGAAGTGTTTCAGAACTCATTAAGATATTTCTGGTCTTTTGCACAAAGGACATCCATATCCATTTTCATTGTTTTTGCAGTGGTGACTACAAATTCTATTGCAGCAAAAATGACTGATACAAACACAAACAGGTATTTGTATTTACAGAAGACTGTGTGGACCCACTTCTTTAGATACAGATGTTTGGGGCAGAGGGTCAAGTCCACAGAAGTTGATGCCAAAAAAACTTGCCATGTCTCTTAAGGTGCCACAAGACTGCTGCAACAGACTATAAACCAACACAAGTATTCTTCTGGAATGAACCCCTCTGATGTTAACCCTACAATGAGTTCTGAATTATTTTCTAAAGCCTGCATAGGCACCCTGAAACCAAAAAGCATGTTTCATCCAGCATTTCTTCCAGAAGTCAAATGGTTGTTAAGTCATTTTACACAAAGCAAGTCTGTCAAAATGTAGATATTACCCTGCTATGATTATATGAACACAGGAAAGCACCTCACAGTGCTTGAACTATTGGTCGACTCTTAGTGTCAATGACACAAACCCTCCAGGATTTCAGACCGTGAGTCTTTCCCAGCCCTCATGGTGATGTTGGAGACTGAATCTGAAACTTTTGGCAGGCCCTGAGCTTTCCTACATGCCATATTAAGGCAAATGTTTAGCTAAAGCTATATTTAGTCTTTTTTTTTCTTTCTTACTTGGAAGTTCCTTAACACTGTTCAACACATACTTCCATATTGGCTGTGTGGCATTGGTTAACAGTTGGGACTGATCATTCTAAGCATTTGCCTCATAAACAATAGAAGATACACATGTATCGCAGTGAAAAGTCTTAGCGGCAACTAAAGCAGATAAAGCTCATCTCTGAAAATGTGTTTGCTCCCTCTCCATTTCCTGTCTACAACAGAACCGACAAGAGGAGCAGTTGCCTAGCAGAGTCGATGTCTCTGAAGAACCCCAGAGTCTAAAACTTCAGTTTGGCCCTCACAGGATCAAGAATTCTCATCGTTTAAATCTGAAAGTCAATGCCAAACTAAATGTCATTATCACCATTATCATTATCACTCGGTGTGAGACTCAGAAATTAGTATTAAACAAAGAGGGCTTAGAAGCAATTCTCATCAATAAAATCGTTCCTATGTCAATGAAATCTAATCTGTGTGTTCATGTCAGGCCCACAAATGAGTTTTTAAAATTCCAACAAAAATTCCCTATTTTTATCAAGCTTTATCCCCTGACCTAACAATTTTACTTTTAGGTATTTCAGCACTTCTCTCCACACCCTACAGAGGAGGGAGCCAAGAGAGGAGGCCGTGTGGTACATACCCACGCCAATCTTCTTATCCGTTTTATGCCAAGGAGTCATTGCCAGCAAGACCAGCAGGCTTGTAATTCAAGTAATTCAAAGGCTGAAGGAAATAAGCAGCAGAATGGATACAATCCAAGCAGCGTCCTCAGGTAGAGAATGATGAATCAAAAAGCCATGTTAGCTACTGTAGCTACAGCTCTAGGCTTTGCTCTTCTCACGGTGTCTCCACTTCCTTCCTCTTTTTCCCCCCTCTCGCTCGCACTCTCTTCAGTGAGGCTCCTACTCTAAACGAAAACGATAGAGGAAGGGGCAAACTGGGCGCTTTGCTGGCAGCACAGTGAAAGTAACGCAAGCAAATAAGGACACCAGGGAAGTCTCTCCAAATACTAATCTGGGTTGAACACCTCAAAGGTTGATCAGGGGCAGATTCAAAAAACAATCTGCATTAAAATTCAAACAGAATGCATTTTAAAAAATGGAGAAGTTCTCAGATTGTTCTCTGGCAATAAACTTGCACATGGAAGAAGTAAAGACAAGCTTTTCTTACATACACATCTACTATAATGGGCACTGCAACATGTATGTATGTATGTATGTATGTATGTATGTATGTATGTATGTATGTATGTATGTATGTATGTATGTATGTATGTATGCATGTATGCATGTATGCATGTATGCATGTATGCATGTATGCATGTATGCATGTATACCACCCATCTAACTAGAGGCCACTCTGGGTGGTTAACAACAGTAACAGTAAACAATAAATAGAACATTTAAACCTACACAATAAGCCAAAACATCAGTGTGGCGTCCACCCTCGTGCCCCTTTGCTTGACCTTCAAGCCCCAGAGCACACGAAGGCAAACAAACCTCACTCTTTTCACTTGCTGCCACCAGGTGATCTCTTAATCACCATTTACTTCAGAAAGATTCAGGTCCACACTCCAAGTTCTTTTAAATAAAACTTTGATTTATTGAATACATAGATTGATTCATGAATACCTTCAGTAGTTAATCATTCCTTAGAATTTCACCAAACTACACTCTCGATTACACTGTCTCCTTCTCCCTACACACTCTAAAAACTCTCTCAGTCTCACACTCTGAATGAAATATTGACTCAGGCTCCGCCTCTTATAACATCTGTCTCAGCTCTGCCTCTCTGCAACATTAATATTCATACACCATTATATTACATAACATAGAGCATAGATCAAGTAAATAGAGAATGCTACAATCAGCATTAGTGTAAAAACAAATGTAACATAATAAAAAATAAAATAAATATAGCATTTAAACATTTCTCAGCAAGATCATCCAAACTACACTTATACAGGCCAGAATCCTACTGGTGCTTGTGTAAAGTTTGTGTAATTTGACACGGGTAATTGCAGCTTGTTGATAAAGTGTTGGTCACATACCTAGTCACATCCCCAACTGTGCAATCGAAATGTCCCCCAGTACCTTGTCCATTAGCCATAGCAAGTTACACAAATCTTAAACAAACATCAGTAGGATTCCACTCTTAGGGCCAGTCCACAGTGAAATTTGGTACTTAAAAGGTCCTTATCTTCATTGCAACCTATTTTTACTCAAGTACCTGTCCCTGAAGACAGAACAAAGAACTGTTTTGCATCTCAATCCCAAAAAGAATGCCCTAGTCCCTTAGCCTGCCTTAAGGGAATCCAGGCTGCCCTTTGCAAAGATGGCAGCTGCAGCTTCCCTACCCTAAATGAAGCCACAGCCGCCATCTTTGTAAAGGGCAGCCAGCTGCGAAGGCCTGATGGCGACCTGGAAGCAGCTATTAAGGTAAGGGGGTGTCGGTGAAAGTGGGGTGGGGGCTAAGGTAGGGAAAGGAAGGGGGTGTGGGGTATGCTGTTGGGTTGGCTGGGTGTGTGTGGGGGGCTGCCTATCAGTTTCTGCTCAGCTGATTGGTGGCCAGTAGGCAGAATTGGCTTCTCTGCCATGTGGTAAACTCTCCTGGGGGGGACCCAATTTGTGGGTGAATAACTTTGATGTCCGATATCCAATCTTCACCAAAGTTGGCAAGCATGTTGGGGAAAGACATAGGAAGCTCCCTTGTGATTCTGGAGTCTCTAAATACCTGGGGAGGAGCTTTCCTGGGGGGGGTCCTCTTTGTGACTATATAATTTGGGGGTCCGCAATCCAATGTTCACCAAACCTTCAGGATTTGTAGGAAAGCATCTGAGGAAGCTTTTCTGCATCTTTGGTGTCTCTAGGTCATCAGGAGCCAGTGTCATAGCCATTTAAAATGCAGACAAATAGACGGATCCTTTCATCAAAGAATATTCGTATATTCATATTCGTTGATCCATAACCTTGATGAATAATGGATCAAAACGAATCACCATTTTTTTTATTTGTCCCCATCTCTAGTTAGCACTGCATTTTACAGGCCTCTCTTCTCACAAGTTACAGAGGAATACCAGAAACAACTGCATAACCTGATGTGGAGATGTCCGGCAAGAGTAAAATCCACAGATACACACCAAAAGTTTCATGGAGAAGTAGGAGTCCTTTGCCTGTGTCTTTTCTTTGTTACCATTACCAGTTTGCTTCTGAATTTTTTTTAAAAAAAATACATTTTATGAACGTATGTGATTTTGCATATAGAGTTATCATCCCATCTGGTTTCCACTTAGCCTCGTGACCAAACTATAGCACCTCTCTTGGCCTTATAATTCTGCTTTCTGTAAAGTACAAAATAAGGTTTAAAGTGTAGCTGTGTGTTTTGGAACTCAGACCTTTAAGTACTGTTGGATAGCTATCTGGTTGGGAGGTGCAGTCAATGTATTCGTGAAGGCGAATGGTGCAGCCAATGTTGGACCACATCCTCAATGGCAGCTACTGTATGAATATAAAAAGGTAAAGGTTCCCCTTGACATGTTTAGTCCAGTTGTGTCTGATTCTAGGGGGCGGCGCTCATCCCGCTTTTCAAGCCATAGAGCCAGCGCTTGTCCGAAGACAGTTTACATGGTCATGTGGCCAGCGTGATTAGGGAACGCTGTTTTACCTTCCCACTGAGATGGTACCTATTTATGTACTCGCATTTACATGCTTTCGAACTGCTAGGTTGGCGAGGAGCTGGGACAAAGCGACGGGAGCTCACTCCGTTGTGTGGATTCGATCTTACAACTGCTGGTCTTCTGACCCTGCAGCACAGGCTTCTGCGGTTTAGCCCACAGAGCCACCACGTCCCTACTGTATGAATATACACCCCCACTAATTTTTGCAACCTTCTTGTGACAGCACCGGCAACGTGGCATTTATTAACATGGCAAGGTTTGCAGATCACATTTGCACGTGACTGCCAAGATCAATCTGAATGGTCACTGTATTACATACACATACTACTTACCTCTACATGCACTCCTTGCATTTCATTCTCCTCTGCCTACCTGTTCATATTTTTCTCCCCCCCCCCCAATAGACAGGAGCTTATGGCTCCTCCAGAATTTCTCTACACTAACTGGACTATCTATCTATCTATCTATCTATCTATCTATCTATCTATCTATCTATCTATCTATCTATCTATCTATCTATCTATCTATCTATCTATCTATCTATCTATCTATCTATCTATCTATCTATCTATCTATCTATCTATCTATCTATCTGTCTGTCTGTCTGTCTATCTATCTATCTATCTATCTATCTATCTAGGATACATATTATTAGGTGCTGGGAACAGCCATGGTGTGCACATTTGCATCTGAACTAGCCAATCTCTGTAGGAATCGTTTTTAAAGATGGTTGTGTCCGTTTTTTTAAATGGAAGGCCATATCTAGCGATGGAATTAAAGGACTTTTGGAATTAAAGGACTCCCAGTCCCTTAATTTGGGAGGAATGCCTCAGACCGAATTGTGGGATTGTTACCCTAAAAGCAGCAGGAGGGAGAACAGCTCTCTCACCTCCATACCATTCCTGCACTGCTTCTTCAACCCATTAGAAAAGTCCTCTGCTGCAACTTGGAAGTTGTGAGGATTCCGCATGACCTTGCAATCGTACTGGGGGGTAGGGATGCATTCCATACAAAAGGTATGGAAGCAACCACTGCTTGAATCTTTGTGGGTCACAGGGAATCCCCACAACTCCCATGGAGCTGCATGGGAATGGTATGCAAGTGAGGGGGCTGCTCTACCCACTGCTGGTTTGAGGGTTCCCAGCCTAATAATTCAGCCTGGGGTTTTCACACTGAATTATGGGATGTGGAACCATTTAATTCCAAAAATCCCATCCCTAATGGTATTGAAATCATATATAATTGCATGTCATCCACTTCAATTCAACTTATGGTTACCTTTGCCAGGGTTTTATAGGTAGAGAGTACATACTCAGAAATGTTTCACCATTCCCTTCTTGGCAGGCGTTTATGGAGGGGTGGAGAGCTGCTGCAGGATCATGGAATTTGGGTACACAGACTGGCTCCTCTTTTGGTAGGCTTATATTTGGTGCTTAAAATTTTGTTTGCTTGTTTACTTTGGCCAGGCCATGAAGTAGTCAATCTTGAATACATGAATAATGTCCATACATAGACAGACTTCAATGTGAGTCCCAAAAGATTCAAGATAAATGTTTTAGAAGAGGGAGGAAAATCCATGTTTACAACTTAACACCAAGCATAAGTCATAAATCACTGCATGTGAGATGTAACCAAATACCCCAAACTCTTAGAGCCAATTAATATTCAAGTATGTTTTGTGTAATTGATATTTCATCCAGCATTCCATTTATTTCCATAAGTCTGACAAAGTGTCCGTGTCCGTGAAAGCTCACATTAAAATGTAATAGTCTTTAAAATACACGTTTTTGTCTTTTTTTGTTTTGTTTTGTCCAGATTTTGCCTGATATGCTTGAACAGACTAACACAGCTACCTCTTCAATCTATCTGTCTGTCTGTCTATCTGCCTATCTAGCTATTTAGATTTATACCCCGCCCATCTAGACAGATAGTCTACTCTGGGTGGCATAATAAAATTTAAAAACAATAAAACCAATAACATGCAAAAATCCAAGATGTAAAAATATAGATATTAAAATACAGCAGGAGAGAAAGCCTGCCTATGTCTTTAGTTTACGTCTAAAGACACCCAGAGAGGGAGCCAGGCGGATCTCTCTAGGCAAGTTGTTCCAGAGGCGAGGGGCCACTGCTGAGAAGGCCTGGTTCCTCGTTCTTTCCTTCCGGGCCTCCCTCGGCATTAGGCCCCACAATCGCCCGGTCTGGCTAGAACGAGTGTCTCTGGTAGAACTGTGTGGGAGAAGGCGCGCTGCCAGATATCGAGGTCCTAAACCATTTAGGGCTTTATAACTAATCATAAGAACTTTGAAATCAACGCGGAAACCAATGCAAGGTGGCCAGTGTGGGGAAAATATGTTGGTACCTCTTCACCCCTGTTAGAAGCCTGGCTGCTGCATTTTACACCATCTGAAGTTTCCATGTCAATCTCAAAGGCAGCCCCACATAGAGCGCATTACAGTAATCTAATCTTGAGGCTACAAGTACATGAACCAAAGTGGTAGGTGCCCCCACATCAAGATAGGGACGGAGCTGGGCAATCCACGGAAGGTGGAAATGTGCGGAATGGACCACTGACAACACCTGGTTCTCCATGGTGAGTGCCAGTTCTAGGTGTACACCCAAGCTGCAAACCTCACTCTTGGTGGTAAGAGTCACACACACACCCCAAAAAGAGAGGGAGTTTCCCAGACCACAGATGTCCAGGGTGCCCACCCAAAGGTCCTCCGTCTTGCCTGGATTCAGCCTCAGTCCATTCTCCTGCATACATTGCTGAACAGCCCCCAGGCAGCGCTCAAGGGACGAGACAGCATCCACTGTTGTTGGGGAAAAAAGAGATGTACAGCTGAGTATCATCAGCGTACTGATGACACAAAATTCCACTCCCCTGATGACCCCTCCCAGCAGCCTCATATAGATGTTAAACAGCATTGGAGAGATAATCAAGCCCTGCAGGACCCCACGATTGAGGCTCCATAGGGCCGAGAAACTCTCCAGTCTGCACTCTCTGGGGACGGTCCTCCAAGAAGGAACAGAGCCAGGCCAAAGCCAGGCCACTTATTCCCAACTCGGAGAGCCTCCCCAGGAGAATACCGTAGTCAACGATATCAAAGGCAGCTGAGATACCGAAAAGGACCAGCAGAGACATTTTGCGCGTCGGCCTCCCTCAGCAGGTCATCAAACAGGGCAACTAATGCTGTTTCCATGCCATGGCGTGGCCTGAAACCTGACTGGAATGGATCCAGGGCAAAGTAAACTACGATTACTTTGTAACAGTGTGGTTGGATGAAGTGCATGTCAATCTCATATGTGGGACAACATCAGCAGGGTACTTTCTCCTTAAGAATTGTTTGGATTAGCGTACTTGCAATCTATTAACTCATGGTTACTTATGGTCTCTAATTTTTCAACCTACTTGTCATGCAGCAGTGAGGAATCTTGCCCTGGGTTTCAACGTCATTGGCATATTAGACTAGACATAACATAAAATTTTCTTCTGGTGGAGACAACAGTGTTCAGCTAGTAGTGTTCATGGTTTTAAGAGCTGTAAAAGCTGCTGACAAAAATATGGGAGCTGCTGACCAATACGGTGAGAGATGTTAAAATGTTTGGGAACTGTCATTCCCTTTAGTTCTACTGTTGACAGTTGAGGGAAAGCTTTTCTTCCCCATTTAGTTTAGAACTTATTCAACCTCAGAGTGTTAATGCTGCTTTTCCATGGTAAAGCCACACAACAAAACAGCTTATGATAACATCACAAAAAGGGTTATGTAATTCAAAGCTGCATTTTCAGACGATTCAGTAAGAACTGCAGTTCAAGGTTTAAATAATTATACAATAGGACAACTATCTCACAATAATAGAAACTAAGATTAAAGAATCCGTAATAACTTGCATTAAGACCTAATGAAAATGAAATATCAAATTGGAGGAGAGAGACATTTCATCCAAAGCTAAATGTTACAACAGCCACAACTTCTTAAAAAACACCCCATCTTGATTATCTCTAGGCACTTTCAGCAACAGCAGCTGCCTTTGATAGCTGAAATTAGACAGGTCCTCATTCTAGCAGGCCAAGTGGACAAGAGCCAACCAGAAGATCAGACAAATTCCTCTCAGCCACTTATTTGAAAGCACTTTTCTCTGAACTGTTTGCAGCGTCCAGGGCCCCTGCAGAAAGCAGTACCAAATGCAGTTGCCTAAAACCCTCCGGGTATGCGTGTGTGTAACCTGGATCTTCCAAGCATGCCTGCAGCTTTGTCTCACCTGGTTAGGGAAGGTCTGGCACCTGATAGTTCACGAGTTGCCCAATGGGTTCTTGGATACCACAGTTGTCGAGGTAGCTGGCTGCAGAGCCAAAACATGGAAGTTTGATTCTCCACTAAGCCTCCTTGACAGGGGCTGGCTTCAATCCATAGTGTCCCTTCCAGCTCTGTAGTTCTGATTATTACCATTATTATTAGTATTAAAGAAACCAGGTACAATCACAGAAAGGAAGTTGCTATTGCCATTTAGGCCTCCTGAATGCTTTAAGGTGTCACCCATGAAAGTGTCCCTACAGGCTGTCAGTGTGCTCCTATTCAGAGTTTTAGGCAAGGAACCACATTTCAAAATTAGAAATGATCCACCAAAAGCTCCTCTTGCTTAGCAGGTGGATTGGAAGTTGCCATTTTCACCCTACGATTGCCATTCTATGTGGCTCAGATAAAATATTTCTTTTAAAGGCTCCAAGCTTTCAGACAGCGATAGGATGAAAAATTAGAACAGCAGCTTCAGTAAATAATGGCTATGGTAAAGTTTGCCAATAATAGAGGCAGGAGTAGTATTCTTTTCAACAGGGAAAATATATCCGTCACAAACCACAACTGCATTGTCCAGTAACTTTGTCTGAAGACATTGTGTGAGCTTTTCACTAGTGGCACTTACCCTATAGAATTATAAATGCCGAGAAACATTTATTTTTCTCTTACTTTGGGAGCTTTTTGCCACTGTTTACTCTAGCTTTTAGACGAGTGTTGAATCCTAAACTGGAGTAACTCTTCCAAGATGTAAAATAGATCAGTACTTTTTAATTTTATTTACATGCCATTTTTCTGCCCATGGGGACTCAAGGCAGCTCACAATCAGTTAAAACACAATAATCACAATAAAAACATAGCATTAAAAACATAACAATCATCTACTAAATTTTATTTTAAAAACATTTTAAAACTCCCTGAATCCAATAAAGGTGGCATTCCTAAAATTCCCATTTAGGATTGGAAAGTGAATTTTTTGTTATCTGAAAACTTTCCTGTTTACTGAAGCTCTTAGAATGCTAAATCCCCTACTTGGAAGATAAGTCTTTGACTGAATGAAGGGCAAGAGGGAAGGCCAATCTGGTTTTTTGAGGGAGTGCATTCCACAGTCACTGCGAAGACCCTCCTTCATGTCGTCATCAAACAAGCCTGTGAAGGTGTTGGGACTCATATAGGGTGAGATAGTCTTGCAGATAGCCTGGACCCAAGCTGTATAGAACTTTATAGATCACAACACTGATTGGGCCCAGAAACCCATTGACAGCCAGTGAAGCTCTTATAATAGGATAGTTTATATGCTCCTTGTAGCCAGCTTATCAGCAGTCTGGTTGCAGCATTTTGAACCAGGTGAAGTTTCTGAACACTCTTCAAAGGCAGCCCCTCCACCTCTCCAGTGTTGAATCATTCAGATGGGAATGATGGCAATTAGGGATGATAATGCCCATTACCCTGGTCATCTCCAGATATTACCCAACACTGTGACAGGATCACCTGCCAAGGCAGCAGGAAATCTGAGAGCTGCTATTTGGATCACAAGCCTCCTAGGGTGGACTATCTCAACTGGCCTTCACCCATGCAGAAGCTCCGAGTTCCGATAGGTCCAAAACAGATAGTGATCTTCCATGACAACAGAAGTGGAGAGTTCATCCACACTTAAATAATCACCATCTAATTTAACGTTCTATTTTGCCTTTTTGGTAGATAACCTATTTGCTACTATTCATGTTTTGTTAAAAATAAACTTCAACTGGCTTCAAATAACATTCCAGAGTTGGGGTTCCCGCCATCCTTTCTAAACTGTGTGAGCTGCATTTCCAGTTACAGAATCCCAAAAATAAGAATTGTACCAGGAATGGCAGACCCTCTACTTCCAAATAAACAAAAAACAAAATTATTTAGAATTCTACAGGACCTAATCTAAACCTACTGTAGGTGGTAGAATGAGACTTTAGTGGTAGATAGCTATCCTACAATGTTGCTGCTAGCATGACAGTCATATCGTCCATGGCAAATACCCACTTCAGTATACAACCCAGTGTATATAAAAGCTGTGGCCACTAAATGTTCCCCCACGTGCATTCGTAAATCTAATTGAGTGAGAGTGCCGTCAGACGGCTGCAAAGGCATGCACCTTACGACACCAGAAAGGGTCAATTTAATGATTTATTTAAAATATTTTTATCCTGCCTTTCTCTTTTAAAAGGACATTCAAAAAGAGTGGTCCTGCTTAAAGCAACCCTTCTGTCTATCAGAGATTCACTTCAGCCCTGACCCCAAAAGTAGAATCCCTACAGCTGGTCCAAAAAGGATTGGACTTGGACTGGGGCACAGTTCCCCATGCATTGCTTGATTGCCAGGGAAAAGACCATGCCGAATTACTCCCCAGACAGACCAGACTGCAATGTATTTCGCCGTGTGATCACACCTTGAGTAATTTGGCTGGACACAATGATCCACAGGGTCTCTTCCAGCTCTGCAAGTTCTATGATGATGAATTTGGTTTTCAGTTTAAAAGGGGACAGAAATGGAGCCCCAAAAGCTGAGTAGCAAGGGATACAAGTGTCTCCTTGGAAGCTAAAAAGAAATTACAATATAAGTTTAATAACAATACACCTTCATGAAGAAGCACGGAGCTATCTGATGTGTTGAACAGGCAGGCTCTTGCTTGGTAGTGAAGATATATTATTTGTTACAGGTCTCAGTTGCTCCACATTCCTCCCAGGTAAACACTTGGGCTCAGGATCTCTAATGTTTACCATTCCCATTGCTATTATAATTCTTGGAGCAAACAGAAGATTACACATAAATTCTCACTAGTTTACAGAAACAAGATCCTCCAGATTCTTCAGGAGTAAAAAGAGGCAACATTTCTAATCACTGGCAAAAATTATTATATAGAAAAATCTGACCTGCAATCAAACAGCATGGATTACCAGCAGTGTCATCATATATACAAATCACCTTATGAATTGAAGTATCTATATCATGCATCTGGATACCACGGCTGCTCACTGAATTTGACTGGGGTAAGACCGGAAAGAAAAAACACTTCAGGAAAACCTCAGTGAGGACTAGATGCATTCACTGAAATGGACAAAGATAGGTGGTACTTTAAACAGGAGTGTTCTGCTTTGCAACTTCCTGTGTCACTTTTCAATTGTAACTTACCGTATTTGCCGGCGTACAAGACGACTGGGCGTACAAGACAACCCCCCCAACATTTCCACTCAAAATATAGAGTGAACGGCTCTGCTGCGGCGCAGCCTGCCCAGGCCCGCCCTGGAAGTTCATGGCCGGCGAGGAGGAGGGGAAGTGGGCGGGCGGCGGCAGCGGAGGGGGGAAGTGGCTCTCCAGCGGTGGGCAGGCAAGCAGGCAGCTGGCTCAGCGGCGCGGGGCAGCGGGCTCTGGACACTCAGGCATGAGCGGCTCTGCTTCCCTCCCTCCGTCCCAACCAACCACCTGCCCGCCTTCCTCCCCAGCCAGCGCAGCCCCGCATCACTCACTCAACGGCGACGGCAGCTCCTTCCTGGCCCAACTGAAGTGCACCCGGCATATAAGACAACCCCCCCCCACTTGGAGGTATGTTTTTTGGGCCAAAAAAGTCATCTTATACGCTGGCAAATACAGTATATATTGCACAGTGGTTTCTGGAAATGGGGAAATTACTTGGAATTATTAAGTGAAGCTCTGTATTTGCAACTTTGCGAATGCTCCCCTTTGCAAGATACCATTGTGATGATGAAACAGAGTTTTACTCTTATGATGAGATATTAAAGCAATTATAGAATTTCCCTAATGCATTTGATGTGTAAGTTTGTCAGCGGTCATCACAACTTATGTTTCAATATTCACCTGCTACAGTTGCTTTTGTCCTTTCAAACATCCTTAACTAACATCTTCCTCTGATAATTGTCATGAATCTTTTTCTGCGTTGGTTGAATTCATTCTCTCTGGCACAGGGAGTAAGCAAGTCCTAATAAATCTGCATCTAAACTTTTCTTTCTTTCTTTCCTTCCAGAGCAAGGTTTATAGATCAGGAAAGTGCACTCATAGTGAACACAAATTTATTAAGTGTAGAAGAAAACTTCAGCATGAGTTAAAGCCTGAGATAAATGTGAGTAAAATGCTTCTTTTAGCTCTATCTTGTTCTTAGCATCACAGAACTATTTGGCTAATCAAGGAAACAATCAGAAAGAAGAACTGCATTACACACTTTAAGTACTGGGTATTTTTTATTATATAATGGCAATTACAAACGAAGTGCAATAGCATGAAAATTTTATTTAATTGAAACTTTTGTACAACTTCGCTATTAATACATCTAAAAGGAATGGCAACACAGTTACACTTACACCTTGAGATAAGAATAAGAAAAATCACTGATCTACATTTTGTCTTATCCCAATAGACTTGCCATACAAGTGTCATGCTTTCCAATGTGGAATGTGTGACACTAGTATAATAATACTTTAAAAAGTTATTACAGTGTTTATGCTTTGCTAGCCAACTGGCTCATATGTCTGTCTTTCCCTTAAATTACTAATTTCTGAGACAGGCTGCACAGCTTCCCCAGCTGAAATAGTAGCTTTGAGGAATTTCATTTCACTGTTATACTTGCTCAGTTAGTCTACTAATAAATATGCTATCTGTGAAGCCTCAGGATTTTAAAAAAAGGCACTGGACAAGGAAACAACAGTTTCTATTCAAATGGACTGCTCTACAGTTGAACATACAAGGCATCTAGTCATAGAAAAAGAGGGAGAAAAATATTACATTACTGTTGAGCACACTGAGTTTCAGAACCTTGTTTAGAAGACATATGTATTAAAGGGTAAGTTTTCTTTTTGCCTTTCTTCTCACATTTACTTGTCTCTTCAGCTCCGCCATGAGTGTTTTCTTCTGTCTTTATTCGAGGGTCAGACCTACAGGTAAAGCAACCACTCTAGTTTCACTTTTAAAACTTGAACAATGTAAACTTTGGCGTTTAAGATGCTACTGAAAATATGATAAATCCCGTGAAATGCTGCAAGTTCCTAATTACTTTTTTACTACCATCCTTAGCAGTTATACCATATTATGCCAAAAAGCAAGAGGCAGACATACAAAAAGTGACATAGATGTGATTATTTACTCCGAACAAACATTAGATGTCAGTAAGCTGGAAGGTTTGTATTTATTTGCCCAATACAATTTGCCAAGTGACTATTCAAACACACCCAGCTAACACTTGCTGGATATTTCAGGTACAAAAGTAAGAAATATGTTTTAATCTGGCTAGTTTTGAGAGGGTACTGAAAAGGATGATTATACTATTCCACATGAAACTCTCTGATGCATGAATGTTACATTAAACTTCTGAATATCACTCACTTTTGGCAAATCAGAATTGCCTCTCAAGTAAACAGCAGAAAACTCTAGTAAAGCAGAGGAGATAAGCCAATTCTTTTCCATATAAATCATCACATTCTACTGACAAGTACTATGCTGTGTAGACAGGTAATATTAATAGTGACTGAAATAATGCCCTAGAAACTGCAAAGGCTAGTAGTGGTTATAGACTATTTACAAGAACAAAGGAAAGTAAAGATGCAAAACTATAAGAAAGCTCTGCTATATATTCAAGAGGAAAGATTTTCAAGATTTTAAAGAGGAAACTGCATGCTCCAGGAAAGATCTTTGAATAGACAGAGCTGAGAACCAAGGGTCACATGTAAGCAATGCTGAGATACTGGCAGCATTTTTCCTTTGCTAATGATGAACAGAGAAGGAAAGGAAGAGAAAATTAAGCTGCTTTTCTGCTGAAATGGGAGGGGAATAACCCTTCTGCACTTAGAGATGATCAGAAGAATTAGTTGGCTGACTTTATTTATTTATTTATACCCCGCCTATCTGGTTACTACGACCACTCTAGGCGGCTTACAACACAAAATATAAAACATATACAGTGGTGTCTCGCTTAACGAGTGCCCCGTTTAACGACGAATCCGCATACCGATGAAAATTTTGCCATGGCTTTTGCCATCGCATTGCGATGTTCTCTATAGGGAAAAATCGCTTTGCAATGATGGCTCCCCCCCATCGCAAATGCCCCATTTTGCACAGCTTGCGATGGGGGGGAAGCGATCGTCCCAGAAAAGAGCCGGGAGCCATCTTCCCCGCTCCAGCCCCTCCCCGCCTTACAGCTGATCCGCGGTGCTCTTTGAAACTTCCGCAGCAATTAAATAGGCAGGGAAAATGCACTGGGGAAGCCTCTGAAAGCAGCGCTTTGCCGGGGTGGGGGTGTGTGGGGGTGGGAGTGGGGTGGCAGGGACAGGCCTGCCCCCCGCCACCCCGTGCCCCCCCATGGCAAAGCACCGCTTTCAGAGGTGCATTTTCACTGCTGAAAAAAGCCCCAGGAGGCTTCCAAAAGCGGCGTGAGGGGGGGCGGGCCTGCCCCTACCACACCTCCACCCAGGCAAAGCGCGGCTTTCAGAGGCTTCCCCAGTGTGTTTTCCCTGCCTATTTAGCTGCTGCGGAAGCTTCAAAGAGCACCGCGAATCAGCTGTAAGGTGGGGAGGGGGAGAGGCTGGAGCAGGGAACCTGGCAAAATGGCCACCCGCTGTGTTTTGGCCCGGATTCCTCACTTACCGGGCAGCGAAAATGGCGGCCGGATAGAGGATTCACCGCATAGCGGTGAGTTTTTCCCCAATAGGAACGTATTAAACGGAGTTTAATGCATTGCTATGGGTTTCCCCACACACACATAGCGATGTTTCCAGATAGCAACGTTAATCCTGCAACGGATTAACGTCGCTATGTGGGGCACCACTGCATATATAAAATAATTTACACAATTAAAAATTTTTTCTACAAGATGGAAGACAGAATAAATCATAACAGAAAAGGAGGGGAAGAAAATTAGGAATTAACTGGGGGGGAGGCCTGCCTAAACATCCATGTTTTCAGTTGATTCTTAAAAATACCCAGCGAGGGAGCCGCGCAAATCTCAGGAGGCAAGTTGCTCCAGAGGCAAGGAGCCACTGCCGAGAAGGCCTGGTTTCTTGTTTTTCCTTCCGGGCCTCCCTCAGCGTCAGGCTCCTCAGCCTCACCTCCTAACTCACGCGAGTGACACGGGTAGAACTGTGTGGGAGTAAGCATTCTGCCAAGTATCGAGGCCCTAAACCGTTTAGGGCTTTAAATGTAAGCATCAGAACTTTGAAGTCAACACGGAACCGAATGGGCAGGTACAGGTTGCTGTCCTCTGAAGATGCCGGCCACAGAGACTGGCGAAACGTCAGGAAGAACAACCTTCAGAACATGGCCAAAAAGCCCGAAAAACCCAGAACAACCATTAGATCCCGGCCATGAAAGCCTTCGCGAATATGTAGGTAAGGACATTGTGAACAGAGATGGACTCACAAATGATGTGAAATATTATAGGAGTTTAATAGTAGAAGTTAGCATACTCAAACATTAACTTTTCTTTAAGCTAATCCACACTAACATTTTCAATTTAGCTAAAATTTAGCTATGCATGCCATTGCAATAACCTCAGTCTTTACAGATGCAGTTTAAAATTTAAGCTGGGCTCTTCCTGGTTCCATTTCCTCCGAAGCAAACACATTTAGCATTTTTAACCACCTGTCCTTTCTCATTTCAAAATTTTACCCTCACAATGAATGAGTAGCTATATACGAAATGGACATTAAATAGGAGAAATCCTTAACCACAACCTCAATAACTAACCTTCGTTAAAATGGATTTTTAAAAACTCAATAAAGGAAATTCAGACTTAATATCAGAAAGAATTTGTTGATAGTAAGAGCTGTCTGACAATGCACCAGGCTACCTTAGAATGTGGTGGATTCTCCCTTACTGGAGATTTTTAAACACATGTCAGATGCTCTTCTTTCAGCATGCTTTAAAAGAACAAAAAGGAAAACAAGCTTCACCTCACACAGAGAGTCAACCAAACTTCATGACTAGAATTATTGTTTTCATATGACGTCATGACTTCTCATACGCTACTCAACACTCTTTCTTTAAATTAATTCCATCTTTGCATTTTCCCTCTCTGTTCTCTAATCTGAACCCTGAAGGTCTATCTTCCATCTCATGAGTCACATACCCAATCGCTGACTTCACATATCTATCATCAATTTGATTTTCTTCTTAAGTCTTACCACACCTCAGCCCCCCGTCTACATGCTTCATCTTTTTTTGCCACTCCAGGTCCTTTACAATCTGTAACACAGGATTGCCTTAAATTTACCTTGTCATGACTATATGAGAAATCATACAAATGATTTTTGCACTTCATAGGCTGTCATGAGACCAGGTCCTTAATTACTTGCAGGTGTGAGACCAGGGCATGACAGCATGTGACAGACATGCCACAAAATAGCTCTCACTGCATCTGCAATTCCCCTTATACGATTGGTGACCCCAAAAGACTACTAACCTGCTCTTTATTTTTAAAAATGTAAATAGCAGGTTTTTCAAAGAGTGATTAGGCTAACTGTAGATAATCAGAACAGTATTTTATCTAGTTAGCCTCTAAACTGAATCAATCTATATTTATCAGGTCTGTTGTGTTAAAAACTATTTGACTATATAAATCAATTTGACTATTTCAAAATATGAATAAACCTGCCTACCTGAGATGGACATTCCATGTTAGCCTAATGAAAATAAAATGCTTACTCAGTAAGAAAAACATCTTACTCTTACCTTCCCATCACAGTACAGTGGTGCCTCGACTTTGAAACTTAATTGATTCCAGAACTCTGGTCATAAATCGAAATGGTCATAAGTCGAAGCACCATTTCTGTGAGAAATGCACTGAAATGCAATTAATTCATTCCGGCCGAAGAAAAAAATCACAAAAAAATCCCCACACTGCAAGACCCATCAGAAACGCGATTAATCCGTTCCAGCCAAAGGGGAGGGGGGGGGAAGCAAACAAAGCCTGCAAGACCCTTCGGAAATGCAAAAAAAACCCAACAAAAAACAAAAAACAAAAAACAAAATACCAAGCACAAAGCAAACAAACTGTCCAAAACCCTTCGGAAATGCAAAAATAAAAAAAGGGAAGCAAAGAGCAAATAAACCATGCAAGACCCAACTGAAATGGGGGGGGGGACCCAAAAAGCAAACAAACCCTGCAAGACCCATTGGAAATGGGGAAAAAAAACAAAAGCAAACAAACCCTGCAAGACCCATCACAGCACAGAAACATAATCCCACCATGCAGCCCAAAACCATGCTGCAAAACCCACCCAGAACAGTTTTTAAAAAGTAGGAAGCAGCATATTGCCAGGCAGTCCAAAGCCTCCTCTCATCGGACACTCTCTAGCTGTTGGGGCGAAAGAGCTACAAAGAAGCAGCCTCTTCGCCACCAATGGTTAGCAATTTGAATTCCCCGCCTTTTTCCCCTGCCTTTTTCTGGTTGTAACTCGAAGCTCCGGTCGCAAGTAGAAGCAAAATTTTGCAGCCTGAGCTGGTCGTAATTCAAAATGGTCATATCTCGGGACATTCGTAAGTCGAGGCACCACTGTATTGGCTTTGTGTTCACTACTTTGTTTTTGTAACAATGAGGGTAGACCAAAGTGAAGGGAAAGAGAAAGGAGGGGGAAAATGGGAAGAATATGCAACAGTTTCAGATCATATATTCACATAGGAAAATAATGTTCCCTCTATAGGAAGGCTGGAAAAGTTTTGACCCCAACTTTCAGCAATCCCAAGCAGCACAGCCAGAAGCAAGATGCCCTTCCCTGCTCTGTGAGTTAAAAAAGAAAAGTTTGAAACTATAAACAGCACAACAAAGAGAAAAAAGCTATGAAAAGCAGAAAGCATAGATAGGGTCCATATAAATAAACAATGTTGTTTTTTTTGCCATCACTTAACAGATGTTCAAGTTGCACTGATGTGAACTAAATTTGAAGTCAGCATTTTTTGCTGTGTTAAATACAGCAGTGCTGGCCTATCTACGGTATTAGTATCTGCTGATCCACTTATCCACTGGCTGAAAATACTAAACAACCCCCCCATGAATACCCATTTACAGTATGTTCATTTCCAGGATGTATTTACCTAAGGTGTCCACTCAAGGGGGCCACAGACCACACAACATATAGCATACAATACTTTCATGTTTTTCAGCATCTGCCCCGGGGGGGGGGTTGAATTGATCCTCCATGGATACTGCTGTCCTACTGTAAGCACTTTAAGATGCCTGGATTTCAATAAATTTATACTGTTCCACAAATATTTTACCAGAATCCCATAGTATCAGCCATTCAGGATGTGTTGCTGAATTACATGTTCATGCTTCTACGACTCTCTTTACAACGTTGTGGATGAGCTACAGCTTCCATATTAAAGCAAACTAATACTCAGGCCTTTTATTATATCACCAATTGTTGTTGCTGTTATAAATAGACTTTTTGTTTCTCAGCTTTTAACTATTATTGTATATTTCGTATTTCTTAGCATTGCTGCTGTTTGGGGACAGGTCAAAGGACCAAGCCTAAAAATCAGGAGTCAAATCCAAATAATCTGGAAAAATGTTCGCAAAATCTTTTTTGCAACAAATTAGCGGCTCGTGACCAAAACTGGGCTCACAACCCAGGGTGCAATTTCAGATAGCCGCTCAAGGGTCACTCAGCCTTCCATCCTTCTGAGGCTGGTAAAATGAGTACCCAGCTCGCTGGGGCAGGGGGTAGCAGTGTAGCCTGCATAATTAATTTGTAAACCACCCAGAAAGTGCTTAAGCTATATAAGCATATGATGCTTTGGTTTTTTAAATTTTTGTACTCAAGGTTTTTGGAACAACTATGCTTGCTGAAATTAATACGGGGAGGAATATTATCTGATTTTGCTTCCATATTCATTTACCTAATTTACTTGATGTTTGGTACTTCGCAATTTTTGTACAGTGGTGCCTCGCTTAACGAGCGCACCATTTAACTATGAAGCCGCATAGCGACCCGTTTTTTGCGATCGCTAATGCGATCGCATTGCGATGTTTAGATAGGCTAAACATCTCATTGCGATGTTTAGAAAACAGCTGATCGGCGGTTCCAAAATGGCCGCCGGATCAGCGAAATGGCCACCCGCAGTGTTCTCGCGCTCTGCCCTTGCTTACCGGGCAGCGAAAATGGCGGCTGGATGGGGGAATCTTCGCTTATTGGCAGGTTTTTCCCCAATAGGAACGCATTAAACAGAGTTTAATGCGTTCCTATGGGGTTCCCCCCCGCATAGCAACAAATCCGGATAGCGACGTTAATCCTGGAACGGATTAACGTCGCTATGCGGGGCACCGCTGTACTTCTGAGGGACAGCTCTGTACATGTCTTTGTAGTATACTGACAGAAGTTAGTGTTACCACGATGATGACGACGACTACTACTAATAAATATTTACTGCTGAACTGTCTACCTCATTTTATTCCACTGTAGAACTGCCAGTATGGCTTCAACAATTCTAGCTCTGATTGGGATTTGCTAAAGTACTACAAATGGTCTTGAGACAAAACAGTATACAGAACATTATTCTAGGGTTATACATCAATTTTAAAAAACTGAAACATCAAGGTTACTTGTCATTTTAGTGCATTAGTGTTCATATGCGGGGGGGGGGAGGAGGGACATTACTATCTCCTTATTCTCCCTGCATGTTACTGGTTTCAGCATTACTTGTAACATGTTGCTTCCAAGCTTAGGAGCAAGCATAATTATACCCATTAGGCAAAGGGTGTTTGGACTGCAGATTCCATAATCGTTGATTCTGGGACTTCCATCTGACATACAGACACCTAAAGGTGGGTCACCTGTTAGAAAGGCCTATGCTAGAAGGCTCTGTGGCCTAGCGCCACCTAGCTTCCCCTTCAGAAAGGAAGTTGCCCCACAGCTAGCTGGGAGCTTCCTTTCTGAACTTGAAGCTTATACAGTGGACCCTCTACTTACAGAATTAATCCGTATTGGAACGGTGGCTGCAGGTTGAAAAGTCTGTAGGTAGAGTCTCCATTGACCTACAATGCATTGAAAACCGACTAATCCCGTAACTGGCCGTTTTTGTTCCATTTTGGTTTTTTTCTGGTCTGTACGTCGATTCTCCGGCTGCAAATCGAACCTCAATTTTGCAGCCAGAGAAGTCTGTAACTCGAAAAGTCTGAAACTCGAGGGTCCACTGTACCAAGCTAGGCCACAAAATCTCCCACCTTAGGCATTTTTCCAGATAAGCTACATTTAGGTGTCCATAGGTGTCTGCATGTCAGGTGGAGCTCTCAGAATGGGAGAATTATGGGATCTGTAGTCCATACAATCCAAAATCCCATGCCTAATATCTATGTCTATGCACGCAGAAGAAAAAACCCAAACATAGCATTTTCACTGACTTAAGAACAACCAAATGCAGAGAGCACATCTACAACCATTATTCTGTTCACCATCTTCCAAGGCAACTCTTTTTTTAACTTCTACATGATCACTCCTTTTTTTACCATTATGCAAAGTAACATATCCAGCCATACTTCTTTCTTTTTAATAAGTTGCTATTATGAGTAGATGCACAAAATTTTATTTTGTGTGCCTTTGTCAGTTTTTATAGGAAGGCAATCATCAGTACAGTAGCATTGTGACTGACTAGTAATAAGGTGTGGCCTGTATTACCCATCTATCCAATAATATCTGCTGACTCAGGAATGGTAAATACTGTCAGTAGTCTAACCATGAAATCTGTAGTAGAAAAAAAAAGTGGTGGTACCTCATCATACTATACATCTAATGCTAATTTTCTCAAGAGCTTTGACACAAAACTCATACTTCAAATAGAAAATATAACGATGTGCATGTCTGGAAGAAGGGAGAATAAATAATAAGTAAAATAGACTTTACTCTTGGCAGTTCCAGTATTCCTGCACAGGAAGAAAAGGTTAATAAGTGAGCCCTTCCCTACTGATTTCATTTTTTTACTATGCATACATTTGTTAAAAGCTTGCGTCATTTAATTCATTTGTAAAACTAGAATACTGTTTTCCATCCTGCATTTACCAATTGAATAGCAGTTTTTAGCTGCCACTGCCATCTTACGCTGTAACGCATGCTAATTTAGAAATAAGCATGAAAGCACAATACAGTGATTAATACAATTATTAATGCAGACAGAAAATATAGTAAAAGCACTAGATTATAACAGTGATTTTTAAAAGTAAAAGAAATCTTTTAGCTGTAAAGGTGATTGAAGTCCATGATTTACAAGTCCTTTTTATTCTTTGTTAGCTTGGCTTTTTTAAACAGTTTTGGAAATTTCAAAATAGGCAGCTGAAGCTGGGGGATCACACTGCATGCAATACTGAGAAAGTAAATGAAGAAGTGGATAGCAAAGTTCATGCAGCGAAAAAAGAAAGATGCAGGTCTGTGCTGATTACCTTGCACATACATATTAGAAGACACTGACCTGGTACCAAGGGGAGCTCCAAAATCATTCCCATCTTTCTTGTTTATAGCTGTCCTCTCAAATTCTTCCTCCTTGATTTTAACTCTCTTTCTTCCAGGCTGAGAATACTTCTCTTCCATTGCTGGAGCAGGAACTAAGTTCATTGACAATGCTTGAAGAGTAGTTTTCAGAGAAGCTTTACTTTGGTTTGTATCTTCCTTATTTTGAGACAGCAAGCAGGATGTTTCACATTCTGAGGGCACTCTGCTGTTTAAGCTGTCTGCTGGAGCCTTCTTGAGACTAACTGAGTCTTTCATTAACTCTAGGAGGCAAAACAGAAACCCTGCTAGAGATCTGCTCTAATAATGAGTGCACCCATTATAAACAGCAAAGTGTGACTAATTCCAGAAAGGCCAGAAACAATCTTGTAAGAGTAAGGGAAACTCGATATACATTGAGGCCAGCACAGACTGCAGATAGCCAAACTGTGTATTTGCCTATCTGAGCTTATGAGCTTCACTGAAGACAATGCTCAGTATGTTCATGAGTCATTTTATCACTTTAAAATACAGTGGTGCCTTGCATAGCGATCGCTCGCATAGCGACGAAATCGCTTTGCAATGGACTTTTTGCCATCACAAGAGCGATTGCTTTGCGATGGCCCCTATGGGGAAAATTCGCTTTGCGATGATCGCGGGGAAGCGATCATCGCAAAGCACCCATTTTTGGGATGATCGCAGGGAAGCGCTTCCCCGCGATCATCTCAAACCCCACCAATCAGCTGTGCTTCGTCTCTCTCTCTCTCTCCACCCCTCACAGCTCCAACCTCGGCCGGGAGACTGACAGCCTCGGCAGGAAGACTGAGGCACCACCGCGCCACCCTGGCCGAGAAAGACCCTCTGCCCAGGCTTAAGGTTGCTGCAGACGCAGAGGGTCTTTCTCAGCCAGGGTGGCGGTGCCTCAGTCTCCCTGCCGAGGCTGGAGCTGCGAGGGGTGGAGAGACACAGAGAGAGCCGAAGCACAGCTGATCGGCGGGGCTTTGGGATGATCACGGGGAAGCGATCATCACAAAGCCCCACCGATCAGCTGGCTGAAAATGGGAGCTTTGCGATAATCACTTCCCCACGATCATTGCAAAGCCCCCATTTTTGCACAGCTGATCGGCGGTTCCAAAATGGCGGCCGCTGTTTTGCCTCGCTTTAGAGGCACCCAAAATGGCCGCTGCTATGGAGGAATTTCACTTAAGGTTAGTTTCTAAGCCCATAGGAACATATTAAACACGTTTTAATATGTTCCTATGGGCTTTTTTAAATCGCTTAGCGATTAAATCACTTAGTGACGTTTTTCCTGGATTAACATCGCTAAGTGAGGCACCACTGTATCCCATACTGAAAGGGCAATAAAACTATCAAACAAATATGACTTTACTCATGGTTATCATACAAAATACAGATTAAGTACAGGACAATCCCCATTTTTTACAAAACTTTTAGAATTGCTCCAATATTACTTTCACAGTAAAGTATGCACACAAACAAAAGTTTGCTAGGGAGAAACAGCAATTTATTTATTTATTATTCAATTTCTACCTCACCCCTCTAGACAGACTCTACTCGGGGCGGCTTACAACAGTTATAAAATGTCATAAAAATAGTCATCAAAACAATCACGTAATTAAATCAACAAATTTAAAAGTTAAAGATGGGAAAAAGGAAAACTAAAGAGAAAAAAATCAAGTGTTGGCTGGAGGGAAGGCCTGCCTAAAGAGCCAAGTATTTAACTGACAATTTACCTTCAGGCTCATATTTGATTTTCAATTCATCAACTAACACACGCAAATTTATGGTCTCGCTCTGAGAAGCCTCAAGCTGTCTTTCACTTGCAAAAAGTTTCCGCTCCATTTCCAAGACTCGCTGACTTTCAAACAAAGCCTTCATCCGCTGTAAAGACAACTCACTCTTCAAATTTTCTATTTCTTTACTGCCAAATAAGGTTAAAAAAAGTTTAAGTATAAAAGACATAGCTGCAAAAACATTAATTCCTTAGGTCTCTTATCACTTCAGGTGTGAACTCTCTAAATTTCATAGTTCAGTTTTAGTACTTGTGAATGAATCCATTTTTCCTACCACCACATGTATACAATCTTCAGATAAGCCAGTAAAACTGTTAATATAAGAGTCTCCAAAGTACAGCCCGCGGGCCACATCTGGCTTGCCTTGCTGTTTTATCCAGCCCGGTCCCTTCAGCCCATTCATGCATGTGCAAGAGTGTGTTCGTTCAAAAATGTTGAAAATATCCAGTGTGGCACTCACGGCCAAAAGTTTGGAGACCCATGGTTTAATAGATGCCAGAAAGCAAATGGGACTCGCAGCTCAGTCTAGTATTCACCAAACACAATATATTGTATACAACATATACAAAATGTTTATTTAGAAAAGGAAGGCATCTTTACACAATGATAGTTTACCAAACATGGAACACATATAGGCCATAGGGAATAGTGGGAAGGAACAACTCAACTCAGTCTAGATCCTATGCTCAGTAGAGTTACCATGGATCCCTGAGCCTGATTCAGAAATGAACGTCAACGGTTCATAAAGGAGACTTTTAAAAGAAGAGAGAATCTTGCAAGGATCCAGCACCATGATGTACATACTATTTATCAAAAATGTTAGAAGATATTCCAAATGTAACCCTGTGTTAACAGGAATCCTACATGCATTTGTGGATGACAGGTACAGGGAGACTATTAAAGCAGCTATTTCTATTTTTCACACTGCCTTGTTTCTGATGATCTTCTTTTCATTTTTACTTTTCTTTGACGACAGCATGGGTTATAATTAGATTACACAGGGGCAAGTAAGTGCTGGTGTTTCAGAACCATGGAATCACCCTGCATGTTAATTGGTGGTGCACCCGAATATTATGTCTCACAGTAACTAAAAAATGTTATGCGGACAAACAATTTCCTTTTTATATGTCAAATAAGGAGCACTTGCTTCAGCATGGGCTATGACCTGCCCATGATAAAGCAGAAGAAACTTGTCAACCCAAACAAGACTGTATTCAGACTTGAACTAGGCAAATATATTAGTAAATATGCTCCAGATAAGACTGAAAATTTGCATACTACAATCTGAAGTAACAAAACTTACTCTGAATTCTCAAGTTTCATCTGAAGTAAATCTGTATAATAGCCATCCTCAAATTCTACACATTCTGAAGTGTTAGAAACTTTCAGTTCCCTTGAATTTTCAGATGCTGTCTGGGGAGGCAATTAAAACAGAAAAACCAAAGCCATGTACATTTGATCATTGCAGTATTTTGGGCCTAAATATTAATGGCAAAAAGAAACAGATAATTAGAATTATGACAGGAAAAACAGGTGGTTAGTAGCACAATATTACAGAAGATTGACTGCCATAAAAGGGAGCAATGCCCTAGATGCTATGAAACACAAACATCCAGTGAGCTGGTTGCAATTGTTACTATGGAATTAAGCTAGAAAAGAAGATATATCCATTCATTTTTCTAGAATCACTAAACCAAGTTCTCATATCCACTTGGCCTGCATATTGCCTAAGCCCCTGAAAGTAAGTAGCAAAGGCTATGTAACTCTCACCAAATACAGGGAATGTTCTAAAACAGCTACCCTCATCAAACATGCTTTCCTCTGCCCAGAACTTCCCAAAGTTAAGGCTGACAATACAGATCCAGAGTGAGCGCTTTAAGCAGGACTACCCAAAAATGCAAGTGGAATATCATATCTAATGTTGCCTAGAATCTTTTCTTAGAACTAATCACAACCTATTGAAACACATCAGAAATGACATACACTTGAATCAAGGATAGAGACGCATTCCCTGCACTATTCTCTTCAATACAAATCCTGAGAGATGCAATACTACATTTCCATGGGCAAGCCAGTTTATTCAGATTACATAGTTCATGCTTACTGTGTAATGTTTTCAAATCCAATTATATGTCATTCCTTACATCATTTGCCAATAAGTTTGGCGGGGGGAAAAAGAAGTGTCTATACACATACCGTAGACTTTTCTAGTTGCTTCACTTTCATTAGAAGTTCTTCTATTTCTCCATTCTTTTGCTGAAGCATGCTTTGCAAACGTTCCAGCTGATCATGTTCTCCATGTGAACCTTTCATTCGTAACAGTGTGGCCATCTGTAGCTACAAGCCATATTAGATGTTGAGCCATCATTTTTACAAAAGCTCCACTACAGCAGGGGTCCCCAATCTTACCCCGCGGACCAGCTGGCACTAATGCGCACGCACACATCCTTGTGTGCATGTGCAAACAGTGGCGCAGCGTTCACACGGGTGCGCTGGAGCACACGCACATTCGCAAGTCAGCTGAGCGGGGAGTCTGTCTGCGACCTGGTCCGGCTCAGGCCACAGATCGGCACCAGGCCGCAGACTGGGGGTTGGGGACCTCTGCACTACCGTATACATTCAACCAAGCCTTTGAAATTAAATAGGGTCCAGAGAACAGTGAAACTAGTTCTGTGAATCAAAGGGATTTCCAAACTTGAAGTGTGCCACTTTGTAAAATGCTTTGAAAACCAATGTTTTGTTTCAAAAGCATTTTGTGATATAACACAGAGTTCAGCATTTACAATAATCAAAACTGATGATTTACATTGATCAAAGATTCGTATCATGGAATGCCTCCAATTTTTTTGACCAGTCTCCTCCATCCTGCCAAGCCCTGCCTCCTTCCATGTCTTGCAAATGGTCTACTAGTAGCTGCTGGTAAATTTTGCAGTGGACCATCCTTCACAGCCCTCAACTGCATACCAAGAATAGTGATATGGACTTTTATGCTAGTGAACTGAAGCACAGCATCAGCAAAATCCAAGATAAGGACCAAGAATTATACTGCCTGTCAGCAGCATGTGCCCCCACCCCATTCTACAGCCCCTAATTCCTGCAGCTGATGCAGGGGTGGAGGGAGGAGACCAAAAATACAATAAAAAGAAATAAGCTGACTATTATCTATTATAGTATGAACAGCAATTCTTTGTTACAACTGCTTCAATGGCCCATTTCTGGAACAATTCAAAAGCCTGATGATGACCTGTAAAGCCCTGTCTGGCATGGACAAGATATTTCACAGGAGATTATCTCCTCATATAAGCCTGCCCGGGTCTTAAGACCTTTCTTTTTTCCTGTGACCTTCACAGACATTATTGATGAGGGCACAAGAGAGCGCCTTCTAGGCAGCTACTACCAAACCCAAGAGAATTCCCTTCTAAGGTAGCCTATACTGATAACTGCCATGTCCTTTCACCAGCAGGTGAAGGCATTTTTATATAGGCAGGCCACTGACTGATGAGGAATGATTTTTTTTTAAATGAGTGAAGCATATACATTTTTGTTGTGTTTTTAATGGCTTTAAGACCACGTTTTAGTGTGATAATCTATTGGGTTTCAATACTGCAGTTTATCAGGGTTTTTTTTTAAATGAGCTTTGTTTTTTAAAATGCACATTGTAGGCAACCTTGGGTCATCTAAAGGAAAAGGTGGGATAGAAAATAAGTAAGTAGAATTTTTAAAAATTGTAAATTTTGTTTACATTGAAAGAGCTATATTCTTAGTTCATTAATTATAGTCTCTTCTGCAGGAAACTTTGAATTCACCATACCTTCAATCTCTGAAGCTGTTCTCTTGTGAAAGAATATTGCTTTTGTAACAACTGGTATTTTACTTTCATACTGATTAGTTGGTGTTCCGTTTCTGCTCTACGGTCCTCCACCTATACCACATTAACAACAAACATTGTTCAAGTTGGTTCACATATTACTTAAGATTTCATCCATTTTGAAATTAACAGTAAGTCAAAATAATTTCAATGAAAAGCTACAGATAACTGCAAATGAGTATGATTATATACCTTGAAAACAATCTGGTATGATAGTAATACAAAATCAGTCATATATCTCCACATTAACCACTATATTAGAAAAGCTTCTCTGCCAAGGAAAAAAGTAGTACTTGCTAGTTCACTACTAAAACAATTAGGTTCCAGGAATTCAGGCAGAAAATTTCCCTATGAACTATTTTAAATTAACACTTTTTGGTTCAGTACATTTTGGAGATTACATAGTACTATCCAATATTTATTTCCCTTCACGGAATGCGGCCTTGTCATGGCAAAAGGGCTTAAATAATTCAGAGAAGCTATGAGCTATACCGTGTAGGGACACCCAAGATGGACAGGTGGAGAGTTCTGACTAAACATAATCCAACTGGAGCAGGAAATGGCAAGCCACTCCAGTATCTTTGCCAAGAAAGTTCCATGGACAGAAACAAAAGGCTGAAAGATATGACACTGGAAGAACAGCCCCTCAGGTCGGAAGGCGTCCAACATGCTACTGAGGAAGAGCGGAGGACAAGGATAAGTAGCTCCAGAGCTAATGAAGTGGTTGGGCCAAAGCCGAAAGGATGCTCAGCTGCAGACATGCCTGGAAGTCAAAGGAAAGTCGGATGTTGCAAAGAAAAATACTGCACAGGAACCTGGAATGTAACATCTATGAACCTTGGGAAGCCGGATGAAGTCAAACAGGAGATCGCAAGAATAAACATTGACATCCTGGGCGTCAGTGAACTAAAATGGATGGGAATGGGTGAATTTAATTCAGACGATTATCATATCTACTATTGTGGGCAAGAATCCATAGAAGAAATGGAGTAGCCCTCACAGAATGGGAAAAGTTGTCCTGGGATATCGTCTCAAAAATGAGAGAATGAATTCAATACAAATCCAAGGCAGACCTTTCAACATCACAGTCATCCAAGTTTATGCACCAACCATCGAAGCGGAAGAGGCTGAAATTGACCAATTCTATGAAGATTTACCACACCTTCTAGAACTGACACCAAAGAAATATGTTCTTCTCATTCTAGGGGATTGGAATGCTAAAATAGGGAGTCAGGAGTTAAAAGGAACAAAAGATAAGTTTGACCCTGGAGTTCAAAACGAAGCAGGGCAAAAGCTAATAGAGTTTTGTCAAGAGAACAAGCTGGTCATCACAAACACTCTTTTCCAACAACACAAGAGGTGGCTACACATGGACATCACCAGATGGGCAATACCGAAATCAGATTGATTATATTCTCTGCGGCCAAAAATGGAGAAGCTCTAAACAGTCAGCAAAAACAAGACCTGGAGCTGACTGTGGCTCTGATCACAAGCTGCTTATAGCAAAGCTCAAGCTTAAACTGAAGAAAGTAGGAAAAACCACTGGGCTAGTCAGGTATAATCTAAACCAACTCCCTTATGAATAAACAGTGGAAGTGAAGAACAGATTTAAGGAACTCGATTTGGTGGACAGAGTGCCTGAAGAATCACGGATGGAGGCTCGTAACACTGTAAGGAGGCAGCAAGAAAAAACATCCCAAAAAAAGGAAATGCAAGGAAGCAAAGTGGTTGTCCAACGAGGCCTTACAAATACAGAGATGCCTTGCAAGATGGGACAAAAAAAACTCGCAAGACAAATAGTATTGGTGATGGGGTTGATGACTCGCAAAATGAATATTCCTATGGCCATGCTTCGCAAGACGAATGTATTCCGTTTTTTGTTCCTGCCTCATGTTTGTTGATTTTTAAATGTTTTTCTATGATGTTAAAAAAGTTAAAGTTTTTTTATTGAAATTTTTGATATAATCTGCACAATATGCATGGCTTTAAAGAGCACTTAATAAACTCTTTGTAAACACAATTTTGACTTTGTTCTGACTTTTTTTGCCCATAAGAACGCATTAATTAGATTTCAATGCATTCCTATGGGAAAACGCGTTTCGCAAGACAAATTTTTCACAAGACGACATTAACTGCAGAACGAATTAAATGCGTCTTGTGAGGCACCACTGTAGCAGAGAAAAGAAAGGAAACAAATAGCAAGGGAAATAGGGAAACTTACAGAAAATTGAATGCAGACTTCCAAGGAATAGCAAGGAGAGACAAGAGGGCCTTCTTAAATGAACAGTGCAAAGATATAGAGGAAAAGAATAGAAAAGGAAAAACCAGAGATCTGTTCCAGAAAATTGGAGCTATTAAAGGATCATTTTGTGCAAAGATGGACATGATAAAGGACAAAAATGGTAGGGACCTCACAAAAGCAGAAGACATCAAGAAGAGGTGGCAAGGATACACAGAGGAATTAATCCAGAAAGATCTGGATGTTCCAGATAACCCAGATAGTGCAGTGGTTGACCTTGAGGCAAACATGCTGGAGACTTAAGTCAAGTGGGCCTTAGAAAGCACGGCTAACAACAAGGCCAGTGGAGGTGATGGCATTTCAGTTGAACTAATTAAAATCTTAAAAGATGGAGCTGTTAATGTGCTACACTCAATATGCCAGCAAGTTTGGAAAACTCAGCAGGGGCCAGAGGATTGGAAAAGATCAGTCTACACCCCAATCCCAGAGAAGGGCAGTGCCAAAGAATGCTCCAACTACCGTACATATGCACTCATTTCACATGCTAGTAAGGTTATGCTCAAAATCCTACAAGGTAGGTTTCAGCAGTGTGTGGATCGAGAACTCCCAGGAGTACAAGCGGGATTTCGAAGGGGCAGAGGAACTAGAGACCAAATTGCTAACATGCGCTGGATTATGGAGAAAACCAGAGAGTTCCAGAAAACATCTACTACTGCTTCATTGACTATGCAAAAGCCTTTGACTGTGAGGATACAGCAAACTATGGCAAGTCCTTAAAGAAATGGGAGTGCCTGACCAACTTATCTATCTCCTGAGAAATCTATATGTGAGACAGGAAGCAACAGTTAGATAGTTAGAACTGGACATGGAACAGCTGATTGGTTCAAAATTGGGAAAGGAGTACGACAAGGCTGTATATTGTCCCCCAGCTTATTTAACTTATATGCAGAATACATCATGCGGAAGGCTGGACTGGATGAATCCCAAGCCGGAATTAAGACTGCCGGAAGAAATATTAACAACCTCAGATATGCAGATGATGCCACTCTGATGGCAGAAAGTGAGGAGGAATTAAAGGACCTCTTAATGAGGGTGAAAGAGGAGAGCACAAAAAATGATCTGAAGCTCAAAATAAAAAAAAATGCAAGATCATGGCCACTGGTCCCATCACCTCCTGGCAAAGGGAAGGGGACGTTATGGAGGTAGTGACAGATTTTACTTTCCTGGGCTCCATGATCACTGCAGATGGTGACAGCAGCCACAAAATTAAAAGATCTCTGCTTCTTGGGAGGAAAGCGATGACAAACCTTGACAGCATCATAAAAAGCCAAGACATCACCTTGCCGATAAAAGTCCACATAGTCAAAGCTATGGTTTTTCCAGTAGCGATGAATGGAAGTGAGAGCTGGACCATAAGGAAAGCTGACCGCTGAAGAATTGATACTTTTGAACGGTGGTGCTGGAAGAGACTCTTGAGAGTCCCCTGGACTGCAAGGAGAACAAATCTATCTATTCTGAAGGAAATCAACCCTGCGTGCTCACTGGAAGGTCAGATCCTGAAGCTGAGCCTGCAATACTTTGGCCATCTCATGAGAAAAGAAGACTCCCTGGAAAAGACCCTGATGTTGGGAAAGTGTGAAGGCAAGAGGAGAAGGGGATGACAGAGAACGAGATGGTTGTACAGTGTCATTAAAGCTATCAACATGAATTTAACCCAACTCCGGGAGGCAGTGGAAGACAGGAGGACCTGGCGTGGTCTGGTCCATGGGGTCACAAAAGATCGGACACAACTTAATGATTAAACAACAATCCATTATCTATTAGTGTGTTTACAATAATATTAAATGGGACTGTTAAGTTTCTGTTGTCTTAATTGTGATTTTACAACAGTATTTATCTACTAGTTTTAATATTATATTTTTTCATTTTTTTAATACGCTAATACTTTACTGATCCTAGCTTTTAATACTGTTTAATACTGTAAGCCACTTTAGATCCTTTTTGGGAGAAAGATAGTGTATACACATTTCAAATAAATAAATACATACATAAAGCCACACATGGATTAATCAATTAAACACCTGTATTTGCTGGGGCAGTTCACACTCAGTCATCCTTTAGCAATAAGTAGTTGTTCATAGCACTGTTGAATTCCTAGCAAGGGTCTGAGTGTTCTAATTTCAGAGAAATCCTGCAGATCCGACATTCAGAGTAGCATGGGAAATTCCTCAAAATGAGAATTTTTCTTCACTTTGATTTGATGCTAGGTACACATTTTGAATTATCCCTGTTCTGCTACATGTACTGATACTAAAAGAATGTTAATTAGTAACATGCGGGTATTGAAAGTAGAAAAGGCTTCCATTCCTGTCCTACCTTCTCCATGAGAGCAGGTATGCATCAAATTCAGCCCTGATGTGACACAATGAAGCATCAGCCTCAGTTGTTGTGGCTCAGGTCACTATTTATTGATAGGATTCAACAAGGGTATTGGTCACATAACCCCTCTTCAGACCCCAATACCCTTCTGTTGCTTTACCCTCAAAGAATTAGGTCTCTTTGGTTAGAAAGGCTTGTTTTTCTACCTTAAGGAGACATCCAAGATGCCAAATTTGGGGAGCTTCATTTCCCTTTAAGCAGCAATAGATGGTCTCCTCTTCTTGTGTTGTTAACAGTCTTTATTAGTCCCTATCCTTGCCACCCCACTATCCAAGCCAGCAATGTTTCTGACCTCAACCCACTGCAGGGCAACTGGCTCTCCAGGCAGCACTATCAATGAATTGTATTGCAGGCTACACAGCAACCAGCATCCTCACTGGGATTCCAGCAGTGCTCACAGTGGAGGAAGAAACCATGAGGGTTATTGGCTTCCATATTGACTAACAGGTACCTGACATAGCATATCATTACTCACACATACTTCATTTGGAATTACTTTAACAAATTTATAAGTTTCTGAAATACTATGATGATTTCTGAATAGATCAATCCGGAAAGGATGTACTATGATTATAAATATACTAGAATGTTGTTATCATCATCATCATCATCATCATGTGCCATCAAGTAAATTCTGACTATTCTCGGGATTTTCCAGTACCTTTCTCTGAGTGTGCAGCTCGCCCAAGGCCACACAAGCTGGCTCTACTCACAAGAGGCACAGTGGGGAATCAAACTCCCACACTTTAGCTCTGCATCCTAAACCACTGAGCTATCCAGCCAGGCTAGAATGTTATTAATCAATACATATTTAAATATAAGTTACATGTATATAAATAGTTCAAATAAATTGATCAGTTCTTTAACTGAACAGAAGTGTTTCACGTAAGAAATGTCTTTGCTAGAATTTACTGGCATACATTCTTTTGGTTAGCAATAAGGACATTACCTCAGCAAACAAAGAATTGCCTTTACTGGAAGGATCCAGGGTTTGCCGCAGTGCATGGTCAAGCTGCATCTGAAGGTCTTTGTTTGCCTCCCGAGCTTTCTAAATATAAGTTTACAAAGATCATTAGGTGTCCACAATACTGTCACAAATAAATACATGTTACAATAAGACAACCGTTTACTATACATGCTTGTTGCTTCACTGCTTTTGCTTTCACATTTTTATCTCCTATTTTTATCTATAAGCTTATCTATTACTGTTGCTACATATCACAAAATCCTACATTTCTCACTATCTGAAATAGAAGAACAATTTCAGTATGTCTATGGGTCATAAAGTTTCACTGAGGAACCGGATGGTGTCATCATCCAGCACAGCTAGTATTTAAATGAACTGAAAGCTTAATATCCCCATTTTTAGTTGAAAGACTCCCTCGGGCTCCCTTCTGCCCTGAAGAAGCCTTTGGGAAGCTTGGTATGGGTGGTGGCGGCAGCGTTTTCATAGTAAAAAAATTGCTACTGGTGGGACCAGGAGAGCCAGCAGTTATTTTTCTTTTGGTTTTTTGCTATTAAGGGTTCCTCTCCACCTCCCAAGGCTATCAAGAGCTTCTTCAAAGCAATAGCAAGCCCTGGGGAGCCTCAAAATCTGAAATAGGGGGATAGAAAACATTCATTTCATTTCAATTAAATACTACCAACACTGGATGATGACACCCCTGACTCCTAAAAATAACTTTATGTCAACAGGGTTTTGGCCCATTAGTTATTCAAGATGTTTGAGCTAAAGTGTTTCTTTAACAAGTGTCTACCAGTTACTTTTAGCACTCTTATTCATTCATTCATTCATTCATACAATTTTTACCCCGCCCCTCTAGACAACATCTACTCAGGGTGGCTTCATTCAGTTAGCAAAGGCAACTATTAAGATAACAAGATATAGACTTCACACCTACAAGTATCTGGTCCACAGAATCAAACTGAAATATATCCCCAACAGGAGGAGTCAAGGACACGCTTGAAGAGCTTGGTTTTAAAGAAATTCCAAAAATACGTCCTGCAATCTTGTTCCAGAAAGGTTTTGTCCATCTTGTTCTCCAAGCTGTAGCCACCCTTTATTTAAGCCAAGCACTTCAAGCTACTCTGTTATATGACCCTGACAGTATTCTGAATAGTCTAACTTGTACCACAGAACTTCAACAAGTCATCTCGAATTATGCCAAAGGTTTTAGGAGAAAGCAAGCCACATTACTATTTATAAATAAATAAATCTACATATCACTGCTACAAACAGTAGGACAATACTTTACCTCTAATGCATTGCAATAGGACACAAGATCTTTCTCTCTCTCTTCTTTCTCTTCTTCAAGACGTGACACACGATTAGTCAGATTGCTATTTCCAAGTTCTAGCTGTTCTTTGCTGTACTGGAGATCACGTACCTTATCCTCAAGATCTCTCTGCCACAGAAAAATATACTATAATGAACATGCTTTTTCTAACATTTTTTCTGTACAGAAAGAAAATGCAGCCAGGAGCACAGATCTGCATATCAATTACTGTTTTCTGTAATGCTAAATAATGATAAGCTACAGGTCAGTTTACAACCCCAGCATTCTGTACTGAAAATATTGCTCTCACTAGTTACTCTGTATATGGTGTATGAACAGAGATACCAGATAATTACTACCCTGTTTCCCTGAAATTAAGACCTAACCTGAAAATAAGCCCTAGTTAAGTGAAAGCCATCACTGTGCAGCAACTAGAAGATGACACAACTGTATTTGAATAAACGTAGATTATTGTACATGAAAAAATAAAACATCCCCTGAAAATAAGCCCTACTGCTTTTTTGGGGAGCAAAAATTAATATAAGACTCTGTCTTATTTTCGGGGAAACACAGCATTAAATATTATACTCTAAATTTGCTGCATACCTTTGCCTGTTCAAGTGCCTGCAGCTCAAGCTGAAGACTGAGAACTTCTGAAGACATGGTTTCATGTACACGTTCTGACATTGCACGTAGTTCTTCTGATTTAGAAGCAATTACTTCCTTCAGATGGTCCACTTTGTGCTTCAGCTGTTTCTCACTAAGCAGTGCTTCATCTAGTTCTGATTTCAGTTTTTCCACCTTACAAACAGAATTATTTTCCAGAGGAAAAGAAAATGTGCTTTAGAACCCCTATTCAGATTTCCCAACTTATTTTTGCATTTAGCTGTGGAAAACTACTTTTAATACACACATCCAGTCTCTTTTCTATCATGCAACTTGAGGAAGCTTACAAAAGTAGACATCAATGATATCAGGAGGCTTAAACCAAACTGATATCAGTACACTTCTTACATTTCCCAAGGAAAACAGACAGGGAACAGAATGCAGTTTTGATGCCACTTTCTGAAGACACTCTGATTACCTTCAAGAAGCTGTAATTTCTTCACCTGCATATTTTCTTACAGTAAAATGAGAACAACCAGGGAGTTGCCAGAACTGGAGAGACTCTTTTCAATGCAAATGTATTTATAATCATCCTATATGTTAAATTCCAGATTGTTTTCCACCTAGGTTTACATCTAACCAAGACGTGCCAATTGTAGACAGATCATTTGTTCCTCAATTATCTACTAACTCAAGCACTTCTGAATTATGTAGTTTCAAGAATTAGGGCAGAAACTACATATCCCAGTTTGAGAATCCCAAACAAATAGATCTTCAGTTATACTGCTGTTTTACCATATACCATGTAAGTTATTAGGAAAGTAATAATTAACTACCCAGTGCAGAAGAAAACTGGAAACTACTCTAACTCAAAACAGCTTAATTGATAACTTAATTATGTCTAGAGCAGTGGCTCCCGACCCTTAATAACCTAGGTGCTCTTGGTCTACAATTCCAAGAAACCTTCAATAGTGGTGCTGACCAGGGTTTCTGGGAGTCCAAGAATATCTGGGCTACCCAAGGTTGGCAACCACTGGTCTAGAGGAGGGGTCCCCAACACCCCCCGCAGCCTGATGCCAGTCTGTGGCCTGCAACACACCTGCCCATGGATGCAGCACGCCCCCCGCAAGCACACGGGTGCCCTAGCCCCCCCCAACAGGTCCACAGTTCCAAAAAGGTTGGGGGCCGCTGGTCTAGAGCACTTTCACAGCAAGCATGATCCTCAAAATTTGTACACCCCATGTACGTATACTGCAAACCTTATTCTTAAATTCATTTATTTCTTGTCCATGTAGTCTTTCCAACTGTCCACGCAATGTATCTATTTGAATATTTTGCTGCTGTTTAAGAGTGTCATATTCAAGATTCAGAGTCCCCAGCATTCTGTTCTTCAGTTCCACTTCTCTCTGGAGTGTATACTTTTCTTGTTCAAAATTCTAGAAAAGAATATTTCAGAGACATTCACTGCAGGACAGAAAACATCCTGTCAGGTATATGTATAAGCCTCAGCAAGGGTCAAAAGGGGTCTGTCTACACTTGACATCAGGTAGTCCATCAGAGCTGTAAAAGGGGAGTCGAGTTCAAAATCTGCTGCACACATAGAAATATTTAACAGATTTAGTAATGACATACAAAAAAGCAATAAGGAATGCTAAACAGAATAGCAAAGTTATGCCACAAATTTATGTTGCCTAACTATAAATACAATTCATGGCATATAGCCTAAAAAAACTCAATTCACTGTAAGGTAGACAAAGGAGCATGAGACAAATATTCCATAAGGTGGCAGCAATTACTAAGGAATTAAATAGGTAGAAGATTGGTCTGACCTCTCCAAACCTGGCAATTATTTTATTTATTAGATTTTTATCCCGCCCTTCTAGACATATGCCTACTCAGGGCGGCTCACAATAAAATTATTCATAAAAACAATTAAAACAACAATTTACATTGACAATATTAGTATTAATCAAGGTGGAAAATAGGAAACAAAATATTAAGTAAGAAGTAAAAGTCAAGTATTGACAGGAGGGAAGGACTGCCTAAAGAGCCAAGTCTTTAATTGGCTCTTAAAAACACATAACGCGGGTGCCAGGGAGATCTCTGATGGCAGGTTATTCCAAAGCCAAGGTGCCACTGCCGAGAAGGCCCGGTTTCTTGTTCTTTCTTTCTGGGCCTCTCTCAGCGTCAGGCCCCTCAGCCGTCTTTCCTGGCTATAGCGAGTGACTGAGTAGATCTAGGTGAGAGAAGGCGTTCTGACAGGTATCGAGGTCCTAAACCGTTTAGGGCTTTATATGTCATAATTAACACTTTGAAATCATGTTTTTAAAAAATCATGTTTTTAAACATGAAATCATGTTTTATATACCTTATATGTTTTTAAATTTAATATTTTAAAAACGTATTCATGCTGCTATAGCAATAAAGGGAAGTGGGGGAAAAACTAAGTGGGAAAAAAACTTAAGGAAATGTTCACCTCTGTTATGCTGACAATTTCATTTTGCAGCTCATCTAGCCGATTCTGCAACAAGTTTTCGTTCTCTACCAGCTTTAAACCATATTGTGCTGCTTTTCTTCTTTCTTCCTCAGCTTCTCTGAGCTGACAACGAAGACGTGAAATTGTGTCTTCACTGGTCTCCATTTTCCTCAGCAGTTGTACACTATTTAAATAGCACAAATCTGAAAACCATTAAAGAAAAATTAAAGCTAGCACAGATTAAGTCATTTAATATTTTACTTGCTACAGCTATGATACATTTGTGGGGTTTATCAGAGACCAAGGCCATTAAGGCTACCCATGTCTTGTAGCTCTCTGAAACACAGAAGACAAACTATGGCCACCATAGCCTCATCTTGTGCACAACAAAGATCCATCAACAAATGCTTCTGTGAATGGCTACTGTGGTCTCTCCCCTTCACAAAATGGAAATGGTCTTTAATATTAGGAGATACAAGCGCAATCAGTAAAGTCTGTTTTCATTAAGAGCCAACTCTACTAAGACTCAAATATATGCCTTTCATCTGAGAAACAAGCAGACATATCAGAAAGTTTAGATTTCCTGTAAGGGAGTCCAACTATGGCCTGTGAGCCACATCCGACCCACCTTGCCTTTTTATCTGGCCCAGACATAGGAAGAGGAGCAAAGCCTGACAGAAGTGATCCCCCACCTCCGTTGTCTTTGGAAAGACAGTGGAGCAGGGGTCCCCTTCTCTCCTTTGGCCCTTGAAAATGTGTAAAATATATGATGTCGCTGTCATACTGAAAAGTTTGGAGACCCCTGAACTAGAGCATGGTTTTGCCCCCAAATATCTAGGTGAGGCTTTGGATCATACACAAACAGCCAAATACAAAGGAAAGGACTTCCATAAGAAACAACATTCACTGAATGTTCCTGGGAACTAGTTCAGGAATATAACTGCAAATATTTGGCCCTATGCTACTCTACAGGCAATATGCCAGCCCGATATGGTATAGTAACCTATCCAAACCACTAGATGTAGCACTCTGGGAAAGCTGTAAATCATTACTGGATGTCTGAAGCTAACTCTTATTGATAATAGCAGCTAATAGTGGAAAAACTAAACCATACTGATGAAATGCACATCAAGCTACCATCCTGCCCCTCCCCGATTAAAATCAAGGAAAAGTTTTTTCCAGAACATATGTGAACATTGAAGGAACAGCAAATAATGCCAGGACTATAATGATGTAAAGAACTACTTAAAATTGATGGAACCCCAGGAAAGTCTAGCCTCTGGTCACCTGGAAACCTTGAGTTATTTGGAGTCACTTTATAGGCTAGGGACTGGAATTGACAGAACGAAAGCAAGCATACGAAAATAAGATTTTGTGAATACAAAGAACAGGCAATTTACACCTATGTCAGTGTACTCTATATCCCTGAATATGAATTATGGAAAATTTTAAGTTAGCTGCCCCAAATGTTCTTGATATTTCCTGCAATTCAATGAAAATTATTTGATATATTTATTAATTGTACATTGGTGCTTTCAACATGAACAAATAAAGAAAGATCAAGAGCTGAAGACCTTTAATTAAAAGGACACAGAAAGCTATGCATTCAGCCCTGACAGCATAGGGCCAAATCACGGAGATGCCATACTGAAGTATTTACATTATATTTCTTATTAGGTTGAAATGTTTCGTTACTCAGCCAAGTAGCTTCTTCAGCCACATGGGGTATCACCAACAGAGAAAAGTATATGGTATATTGAAAAGTTAAGCGTCTACTAACAATCTGTTTAAAATACAAATCATGAAATAAAGAATAGACTTTTTAAAAGCTTAATTGTAATGTAGCTTTTTGGACTTAATTAGAGAATTTCTAAGATGTTAATGGACTACTATGTGGTTCTAAAGAGAAGTTGATCTAATAGAACCCATGAACCAGAGTTTAAGCCAATCCAACTAAGATTTCTTCAAAAACTTAAAAACATTGAGCAGGAAGACAGAGGATAAAAATGAGCTCTAAAATTTTGTCTGCCACTTTTACATAGGATCTGTCTATTTGATTTCATAGAGCATGATAGTTACGACTTTGACTTGCAGGCACAGAATCTGAGTGTATCCAACTGTATAAATCAACTGTCCACCAACTAAACCCATGATCTGTAAAATTACTGAATAACTTACACAGCCCATCATTATAATAGCATAGCAAACAGTTTGAGTTGTTTAATCACTTTCGCTACACATTGGAATTGCATGCGCAGCACTCTCATAGATATTAACAAATAGGGAGCCTCACTGAGTAGTAAAGCGGTGGATGATATTCACTGTTGCTTACATACCAGCAGTGAATCTAAATACCTTTATCCTCTTCCACCTGATTAGGCTGGGTAACCTCAGTCTGCATGGTAATCTATATCAATCTCCAATTTTGACCATCAGCAACTATCTGCTTTAAAAAGGTGTATTTTATGCCTTTTGAGAAAACTGGATTAATACCAAAAAAGTAGCATCAACACAACAGAACTTCACAATGATTTTTAAAAATTCAGTGTGCCATAGCCAATATTAGCTGAAAGCTTAAACTGAAAATATATGAAACTGAAGTAATAATCCAAAACTTGTTTTAGACATCAGCTGGGTTAACAGCAAAGTTACTGAAATCTAAAATTTTAAAAGCTTAAAAACACTAATGATTTAAATTCTACCAGTTTTTTAGAGAAAAGAAAAACTAGACCTACCTTCAAGTATACCCCATCTTATAATATTTCACATGTAACTCTATGATTTAAAATTAGTGAATCTGCCTATTTCTGCTTCAAAGATCTTCATCTTGTTCCATCACCCTCACTGTTGCCTCCCAGAATAGGTAAAATCACATGATGGGATCATTGAAATGCAAATCCTTTTCAATCTACTTGAAGCAGCTGCTCACTATTTCCATGGCTGCCAAAGCCTACAAAGCTGTCAAAGAACAACAGTTCCCTGTAACCAAGGCCAAGTTCTAGTTCATTCTCCCTTGCAACACATACCAAATATCTGAGTTTTTTCTAACCACTTTTTAATTAGCTTTAAAGGATTTAATTTCATAGACTTTAATTAGTATCTAGTTCCATAAGGTACAAGCAAAATGAAAAGACCTATAGCTACTAAAACACAATAATTTTATTCACATTTCTCTCTTACACTTTAGTTGGTGCAATAACTGATTACTGTATTAGGAGCCCAAGTAAGCTTACTTCACTGAAGGGCCAAATCATTCTTACAATGTACTGTAAGTCTGAAACAGGAATATGAGGAGCTGTAAAAGGTAGATCATTTCGTAAATTTGTAAATTATAGCAGAAATGTAACTAGAGAACCTCTTATCTCCAGAAAAACAACACCAAGAATATGGTAATATAGACAAGAAAAATTAATCTCAAAAACTTGAGTAAGGTTGATTTAAATAATATTCCTAGTGCGTTTACAGACTGTAGAAAGAACTTATTTGCATTATTAGACCCAAATAACCGTACAAGAATGGGAACGAAACCAGGTACGAATCAAAATAATGAAAAAACCCTATTCCTAGAGTCGAAACAAAAGAAAAGCCATGATGAATATCTGAGAAAACATTTCAGATTGTTAATTACAAACAAGAAACAACAGTAACATGTGTCAGAATTTTAGAAGCAGAATTTTAAATGCAACTTTTCAGCAACCACTCTATAGAGCTAAAGAGCAATAATAATAATCGTTGATTAGAATCCTATTGGAGATTTATGCCAAGTGTAAATCACTATAATCTTATCTTAAACCAATAATTTAAGATATGTAAATAACAATATCCGACTGGCAGAAAGAATCAATGACCTGAAATAACTTTTTGTGAAAGTGAAAGAAGAAAGTACCAAAGCAGGACTGCAGTTGAATGTTAACAAAAATCATGAATACAGGAGAACTGCACAACTTAAACACTATAAATGAAGAAAATGAAATAATAACTAGAGATTTTGTATATGTTGGTTCACTCATAAATCCAGATGGAGACTATGTGGCATAAAAATGTTTTAAATAAAAATATGAAACATTGCCACTCTTCAATAAATATACTCGGAAGTTGAACAGAACTGATTATGGATTGCCAGGCAATCATTTTTATTTCATTAAACCACGTATCCCAAAATGGCTCAACCTTGTTACAGAGCCACCATAAATGTTAAAATGAGCCTCCTCCTCTGCAATTCCTCCGACAAAGGGGGTGAGATAGAGAAATTTATATAACTTCAGTGTCATTAAGAGCTATATCTGTAGTAGCTTTAAGGCAATTTTGAACATTTTCACCTGATCGCTCTCCTCAGTTTCAGTACCACAGCCATGTTCCACATTACATGCAAGCCTTGTATGAGGCCTGTTTCGAAATCCAGGAAGCAAGAATATATTTTTGATACTGCTCCATTAACTACACTTCCCCAAAAAGCTCCTCAGTTTGGGCTGGGAATCTCATATGTTGCCTTTTAACCTCTAGATACCTAATAATTGATACTATGTAAGCCACGAGATGCCAGATTCCCGATTCCTCCAATAATCTCTTGGAAGAAGTTGCTGATCAATACAGAAAAACAAAAATTTATTTAGAACCACTCTAACCAAGTTAACTGAAGTGTATGTGTGTCATAGCATGTGTAAAAACCAATATGGCAATTTAAGGGGGTAACGGGGAGCCATCTGACATAAACTGCCTCTTTTCATACCAAACAGAGATTGCCAAGGACAAGATGCAGTACACATTGTTGTTTAAGTATGAAGACACACTCCTGGTCACTGCTGAAAGATCCAGACTCAGGGACAAATCCATGTGCACAGCCAAGCTGTACACCTGTGTTATCAAGGAGAGTGTGACCTCATCCAGCATCATCCCTATCCTCTGATCTTCCTTAGCAGGAGCATCCCTGTCTTGTCTGGATTAAGTTTCAGTTTGTTAGCTCTTATCAATTTCTCACACCGACAGATCCATGTTCTTGCACCTCCAGTTTAAAAAGTCTCAGGTATCAGCTGTGAAATCTTCAAGAATTACTGTCAGCTACAGAAAGAAGTAATTATCCAGTTAAGAGATCACCTACTTCACTCATTGCCAGGCAGCTTCACATTGCCACAAACTGCAATTCTGTAAAACCTGCTTCCAATCAGTGACCTCATCTTATACAGTACTAGTGTACACCCAAACAAGACAAGACTGGTCTTGATTTTTAATGAAGAACTAGATCAGGTCAGCCAGTGCAATCCAAAATGATTTAAAGTTATTATGAGCATTTACAAGGACAGAATTTCTTACCTTCCGGAGATGAGAGAAAGAAAGAATTGCTTCAGTTTTTCTCTGTGCATTTAAACCTTAAGGAGAAAAGGGAAAAGATCCACAAGATATGATTTTCTTTCAGAGTTATTGGTTCTATAATACCCAACAGTAGGCTGTCCTCACAAAAAGTAATCTCTCCTTTCTGAATGTTGCTTTCAGGGAAATCACATTACCTTCCCCTTCCTCTCCCCCCCCCCCCACACAACAGACCATATTCAAGTCCAGTATCGCCAATGGTGGCTACCACCAGTCTTTTACCCCATACAGATTTCATTGTACTGTAGTTCTTCCTGAAGCTGGCACTGATGCAACTTGGAGCTTCAGCACTTCAGGAGTATTTCAGAGTGCTGAAGCCAAACACAGAGACATGGATGAGATCCTCACAAAGTTAACTTGGATCTTATGCATATCTCTACCACCAAACTGAATGCTCACTGAGAACAAGAGGCAAAGTCAGGAACACATTAATGACCACTCAAAACAATAGGACTGTCACATGGGTCATGGAGATTTCCAAGACTTTGTGTGCCTTCTTCAGAGGAACTGGGGAGAATGACAAGTGCCTTCCACACAGAACTACAGGGACACAGGAGCAAAGAGGAATAGGGACGGACAGAGAATCGAACGGAAAAGGTAGGATAGAAGGACCATGGCAAACAGAAGGAATAATGCCCTTCATGGTGAAGCAGAGCAAAAGTAAAGAGAACTTTTACAAATAGCCCCAAACATCTGCTCACCCTAACATTGGTAACATCTAGATTAGTGGAAAACTGAGGACAGTTTAGTAGGTCCAGAAACAATATGAGACTAGTTGTCATCCTAACCTGATGGTCCTCCCCATCAATCCCTCCCTCCCTGTCCTAAATGCATCCCACACGCCCAAGTTGTCCTGGCCAGGAGCTGGCAGTGGCTCTGAAAGGCAGAGACACGCTCGCTCCCTATTTTTTTAATCTTATTCCTCCGTAAAGTTGGAGTGACAGAGCGCCTGAGACCTCACCTGAAGGAGCAGGAAAGCAAACGGATGGAAGACAAGGACAGCGAGGCGAGGCTCTCCTTGAGCCGTGTGGGATTGTGAAGCCACAAGGCAGGGCGGGAAGGAGGAGGAGGAGGAGGAGGAAACCTTGGGAGAGGTTTTGACGCCTTTTCCATATACGTTCATCAGGTGGATTCCCCACACACACACACTGCATTTAGGAGAGGAGACTTCTCGTCGCCTGCATCTATAGGAAAATATTTAACTGACGTAGTTAGCTCTTAAAAATCCAGAAGCAGGCGAGAGGGAAGGGATTTAATACGCAGCCTTTTGGAAAGAGAGCCGAGACATTCGGGGAAAACGCCTCTTTTTCTATATTGGGGGGGGGGGGAGAGAAAAAAAACCTAAGCGTTCCTCCCGGAGCCTTTTCTTCAATCAATAGAGAAAGGGAAGCCCGGGAAATGAGAGAGAGAGACGACAACGAACGAACTAGAACGGCTACTCCCTCCCACCGCCCGGGTCGGCACTCACCGACTCCGGCGTCGCCCGTCAGGACTCCTCGCCGCCTTCCCGGACCGCTGTTTAAATTTCGCCCCCAGCCCTGCGCGAGACGGCCCAAACCTCGCGATACTCGCGACTTCCTGGCCGAAAAAAAACGACCTCCCGCTTAGGGGCTGCGGTCCCTCGGATGCGCGTGCGCCGCCTAGCGGCTTGACTCAGGCTAAACGGAAGTGAGCGTTCTCCGTAAGAGTGGGCCGCCCTTCGGCACATATACAGTGTATAGAGATAGTATACTGTATATCTCGAGCATGCGCGACAGCACCACCTAGCCCGCTCCTGATGCAAATATTGTAGTGTGTTTCTTGCTTTTCCTAGTCCGATGCTGTAGTTCCTGATCCTTCAAAGAGACCGGAGGCAACGAAGCCGACTCCGAATGCCTGGATTCCCTCCATCTTTGTCTGTTCTTTTTCTCCTGTTCGCTTTGCATTTGAGACTGTAAAAAACCGCAATAAGCAGATTGGTTACATGTCACCAAAATGGAAGAAATAGGGAGCATCGATTTACATAAAGTGGTGTATTTTGATTTATATCTACCGATGCAAAGTTGAAATTATTTGTGTAGCTTAAGCAGAATTGCAAGATACCTCTATTGAGTGGGGAAGAGAGGGAGCAGTTGATTTTTTTGTACTAGCTTGTCTTAGTGCTGCAAAAATACAGTATGCACAACTTTTGATCTTCCTCATGGTTATTTTAAATCAGAGCTGGACCAGATCATCCTTCAGTAGAGGACACCTTCAAAAAAAAAAGAATTGTCCTGTGGAAGTCCTGATGGAGGACTGGTTGTCTAGTCGTTTAGTCGTGTCCGACTCTTCGTGACCCCATGGACCAGAGCATGCCAGGTCCTCCTGTCTTCCACTGCCTGCCAGAATTGGGTAAAATTCATGTTGGTAGCTTCAGTGACACTGTCCAACCATCTCGTCTTCTGTCGTCCCCTTCTCCTCTTGCCTTCACACTTTCCCAGCATCAGGGTCTTTCTCAACATCAGGAGGACTAGTAGTAATCAGTAATTCTAATTGAGGGTATCCCAGTGGAGTTTTTAAAGGTCCTTTTTAGAGGTGGTTTACTAGTCCTTCTTGGTGTATTTTGGAACTGTGCAGCTTGCCCAAGGTTGCTCCAATGGCAGGGTGTGTAACCCTGTCAGCTGGGTAGGTTCGAGGCAATCTCATCTGATCCTGAGAAATTCTGGAGATTGGAAACTTGGCTCCAATTCACCGAGCTATCCCACTGCAAGTAGAGGATTGTCCTAACTAAATGAGAAGTTGTGGTGCCCTAGACTTGATGTGGATATGAGCCAAATCTGTACTGACAAACGACTGATAGGTGGAGAGGTAGCTGTGTCTGTGTATATCCTCTCCACCTTCAGCTAATGCAGAGTAAGACCTGAAAAGTTTTCACTGGGCTGCGTCCTGATATTGATGGACAGCAACGTGAAGTGGTTCTAGCTGACATAGCCTATGATAGGGCATTATGAGAATGATGTTCCAGAAACATGGGGCACAGATTGAATAGACTGACTAATATTAACTGTTTTATTAAAATTTTGTTAGAACTTTTTTGTTTCCAAAAAAAAAATAGTGAAAAAACACTGGTGAATTATCTCTCTTTTTTTTCCTATTGAATCCTTTGTCACAAAAAAGACAAATTCGAAATACAGATCTACTTTGATCGTCTACTTTTTTTAAAGGGAGGCCATCAAGCCGCAAATCAGACCTGATTAGGAATATTATAGAACCAGTGTTTCATAGTTTGAAAATGTGGTGCTGAAGCAATTTTTTGTGACTCTTCTGCAGCTGCATAGACCATTGTTGAATCACAGGTGTTTGCATCCACAGATTGCACCATAAAAACTCTCTGATATGTAACCTGTAACTGGTTCCTGCTGCTCTGTCCTGTTTTATTATTTAAATTGGTTGAATTTTAGGAGATGCTTAACAACACAGTTGCACAGCAACATAGGGGAACACCCATAGGCTTTCTCCTACCAGTATAGTGATACTTCCCTGACCTCACTTCCCTTCTGTTCACATTCTTTGACTGATCAGGTATAGCATTATTTTATTTTGCATCTGTCAGGTATTCAAAGACTTTAATATATATTTTAAAAGAGCTGAATTCTGATTAGACTGTAACGCTACAGGCTCTCTCGAGCTACCACTGAAGACTGGAAGACTGTTCAGAAAAGAATAAGAAGCCTGGTTCAGATGTAGTAATCTCATTTGGGAGGGTGGGAAGCTGAAAGCCAGTTCTGTGAGCATGGCTATTGCAAGCTTTCTGGCTAATGGTTCTTAATGTAATCAGGACTGTTTAAAACTGGAGCCATACTCAGACATTGCTTTCATGCAACTAACAGTAACCAAAAGGTGAGTGACATCAGGCCTATTGGTCTTCCGGCGTCACCGACTTCTCACTGTCCATGCATCGAGGGGAAGCTCAGTAGAGGAGAGCTTGGCATATGCACTTAAGTTTCCCTTTCCTGTGGTTATCGGGTGGAGCGGTTACATCATAGGAGCCTTGCACATGTAGAACAGCTCCCCCTTTTATAAAAAGCAAGATACACCCCCGTCATAGCAGATCAGGGCCAACAGGGAAAGGAGGTTGGTGCATGTGGCACAATGTCTATGTTCACAAGGACAAACCATATGTGGGTGCTTGTCACTGATTCTCTCAGTAAAGACATAGGTATGCTCTCCTGAGAACTTCTGTTGCCTTCAAAAAAAGCCATTCTGGAGGCTGTTCAGAATCTCAGGGACCCATTTTCGGGAAAGAAGAGCTTCCAAATCGTGTTAAGAGATGGAAGCACCCTCACATCTCCTCCAGCAGAAGGAATGTGTTGTATTTCAACAGCATAATGTTGGGCTCCTTATTTCTAATTTGTGCAATAAACTTAAGGTGTGGATACACCTCTCAGTCTTATGAAAGTTTGTTCATTTTTTTTGTTCCTTCGTTGGTGAATGTTGAAAAGCACATTTGGTTATATACAGTGCTGTGGAAAAACAGCAAAGCATAAAAATAAAACAAGCTAGTTTTAATTTTGCACATCTGTATAAAGTGGTGTTCAGCGGAAATGTACAGTAGAAAAGGTAGCAGTTTAATTTGTGAAACAGCAAGATAACGCAGCCATTTTAAGTAAAGTCGCAACAACTGTTTGGACAAAATCCAGTAGAGTTGTCTTCAATAAGAGGTAATTTCTGAGCAACTTTTACTCTGTCAAATATAGTTAAGTGCCAGCAATTTGGAATTGGAACCTTATTTCTGGAGCTAGTATTATGTGCTTGTAGTATGTTATCTCCCAATTAACTAAACTACAGGCCCTAGGTAGTTTGATACTTCTTGTTTACCCACACCAATCATTCCAGATTTTTAAAATGTGTCTTCTAGGTTTGTTTTGGAAGTATTAAAGGGCTGACAGTAAATACGTGGCGGCAACTTTTTGTTGCCTTTAGAATCAAGCAGACAATATAATAAAGCTCATATGGGATGTAAAGTATCATGTTTGATTACACAGTATGGTGTAGTTATGTCACATTTTATTCAGTGGTCAGAAGAAACTGGGACACTAAACACAATCTTTTTTCATAATGAAATCACAATTTAAAAAGAGTAGAAGCAGAAGGAGCCAAGAGCCATTTAGGCAGAAGTCCAACTATCTTAACAAACAGCCCATTTTTCTAGCAAAGATTTTGTGGCTTAACAACATGTAGCCACATAATGATTTAACAGCACAAACCCTTAAGTACTGTTTTAGTGCCCATCCATACTGCCATCAGCCAGAAACTAAACAAACACTGCACACATGTAAAGAGCCAAATTCTTTAGTCATTTTTGTGTTCCAGTATAAAGACAGTCTGTTTATAACGTACCCTTGTGTGTCCATCCGTGTGTTCAAAAGACTTGTGCCAAGAGCTCTTTCAAATGAGATGAAGTTTGCAAGTAGAACTCAAAGTTCATATTTGCTTCCCTTTTAATGAACAAGCCATTACGAGTAATTTTAACCCTCCATGCTTCTTTAGACAAATACCAGTGGTGCCTCGCATTGCGACATTAATTTGTTCCGCAAAAATCGCTGCAAAACAAAAACGTTGCAATGCGAAAATAAAAAGCCCATAGAAACACATTAAAACCCAATTTATGTGTTCCTATGGGCTTAAAACTCACCGTTAAGCGAAGATCCTCCACAGCGCCACGATTTTCGCTGCCCCTTAAGCGAGGAATCCTTCCAAGAAAACAGTGGGCGGCCATTTTGTTTACCCAGCGGCTATTTTGAAACCACCAATCAGCTGTGCAAAAAGGGTTGCTTTGCGATGATTGCTTCCCTGCGATCATCGCAAAGCGAAATTCACCCATAGGGACCATCATAAAGCGATCACTTTTGCGATCACAAAAACTCTGTCGCAAAGCGATTTCATTCTTATACGGAGCGATTGCTATGCGAGGCACCACTTGTACTATTGTTTTATGATGCCTAAAAAGAACTAGGTGTTCAAGGCAGTGGTATTTTTTGCATGTCTTCATTCACATGTACATGTGAATATGCATATGAGCACATGCATCATCAAGAAACACAGAAGTATTTGGAGTTTCCCACCACAGTTTGGCACTCGGCCAGCAGCAAACGAACTGTCCACCACTGTTGCACAACGAAAGGGAAATTCCTACATCGAAATGAGAAAAATAGTTAAGTAATACTTTGTCCTAATAATACAAGATTCACTTTGTTATAAATATTTAACAGAAGAATGCTCAATATATCATATTGTTTGACTAGGGATCCAATTTAGAGCTTTTCTAGATAGGGCAATCAGTAATTCTCATTGAAGGTACCCCCCGCAGAGTTTTTAAAGGTCTTTTTAAGAGGTGATTTGTAACCCAAATCTTCCAGATTTGGGTTACAAATTCAAAGTGGAATGATCACACTGGCTGTCTTACCCTTTTTAAAACAATTACACTTCATCAAGTCATTTCTGACTTACAGCAACCATTTCTAGAATGTTCTATTTATAGAGAATCAAGAAGTGGTTTGTCATTCCTTCCTTCTGTGGGCATTCTGGAACTGCACAGTTTGCCCAAGGCCACACAGGCTTTCTTTTTTTCATGGAAGGCACACTGTGGAATCACAATCCTGATATCTGGCTCCATAGCTAGGTATGTATCTCGCAGGCTAGGTATGTATCTCCAGGCACCTCATACACAGGAAGAGCCAGATGAATGTTAAATCCACTAGACTGCTGAGCTGGTGCTTGTAGTGATGACGGGGTCAGGGGTGACACTGTTCAAGTGGACTAAACTAATCTGAACTTCCTTTGTTTGTTTGTTTGTTTGTTTGCCCACCAGAGCTCCTAAAGTGATTTATAACAGATTAAAATTATTAAAAACTGATTGAATTTTTTTAATTCCAAAACAACTTTTAAATGTTTAAATTCAGATCAAAAGCGTTCTGCAAAAGAGGACTTTAGAAACCAGTGCTCTGTGCCAAAGGTCATATGGAACAATATAATTTCAGGTGCCCATCAGAAGCTCAATAAAGATAAAGCCAGCCTAACCTTCCTGCTGTGAATGAGAAATTACCATCTCAAGTACCCACCAACCTAGCTTCTCAAGGTGGTGGGATGCAAACAGGACCCGTGTTGAGGATGTGGGCAGGTATCAATAGGCAGACTAATATTGATCTATGCACTTGTTTGAATTTTATGACCTTTGAACTTAAGAGCTGGAAGGCACCCTGTGGATCATTGAGTCTGACCCCTCTCAAGTAGGCATAGTGGGGAATTGAACTCCCAGTCTCTGGCTGCATAGCCACTGAGCTATCCAGCAGTTTATGCTGAATTTTCAGTTCAGCAAATGCATACAGTATAAAATTTTTTCATTAGAGAAACTTGTATACTAAGTCTACATAAAGTGTGTTTGTTATGTACAAAAGTTGGGATAATAGAAAGGACAAACTGCTGTTGAAACTGGAAGGAAAGTAATTATACCTGAATACATGCCAAATAGAAATGCCTATTTTCTCTCCTGATTAAGAGGTCTGGAGCTCATAAAAGCTTACACATGTTAGCCTTATACGTAGAGGCACTGTACGAGTAGAAAAAATAACCACACAAGGGAAAAGGGTGTTCTAGCCCTCCTCCTCTGAACTCATTTTCCACACTGTGTCACTGTGGAAAGGAGAGCCTCCTCTGTCCATGCCATAGTGTCAATACATGATCTGGAATACCAGAAAGTCGGGTTCTAGATCAGAAGGAGATCCCTCCACTACTACCCACCCCAACCTGGACAAATTAAGTTCTCTTCTTCATGAAGTTGCTCTTTTTATAAAGACAGCAACTGAAGTTCATCAGAGAGGGTGAATGGAGCATTTCCCTTCTTCATAAGTTTATTCTACCTACCTCTTTGAAGGCCTGAAGAGTATTGATGTTATGCACTTTTTTTTGGCTCTAATAAAGGTATTACACTAATATGCGTTTTGGAATTTTTCTCAGAGCTGTCGGCATTCTTGTATAAACATTCAAACTTTATGCCATTAGCACCACCTTGTGGCACTTATCTTGCATTCATTTCTGCCTGAGACTGGCTGAATGCTGGCTGTTTAAGGAGTTTAAAGGCATGAGCCCAAACCAACTGAGTGAACATGAATTCAGCAGAAGCTCAGCTAATTTTAGTGGTTTGCTTTGCCCATTCACACTACACGTACTCCATCTGCTCTCCATATACTGTATATGCTCTTTTTGAAAATGTATTTTACCTGAAGGAAAGGAAGCAATTGGGAGATGGTGCAGCTCAAGAAACCAAGGAAAGGAAGAGACAGCAGTGGTGGCAAGATGAAGCAGGGAGGCAGGAGGGCAAGGAACCACTGATGTCCTTGCTTCTCTAAATAAATAGATAAATAAAAACAAGCAAAGACCATCACCATTTATAGTGGCTACAGATCTGCAGCTTTGCTAGGAGTTCATTATATCATAAACCTCCAATAATTAATTGGATAATTAATGGGTCTTTCCTTGAGGGCAGGGTTCTGAATTTGGCGGCGGACAAAATTGGCAGTTATAGGACCGTCGCCAATGTTTCTTTCATGAGCAAAGTGGTCAAGAGGGTGGTGGCTGTCCAGCTTCAGGCTCTCGTGGATGAAACAGATGCCCTGGATCCGTTTCAGTCGGGCTTCAGGCCGCGCCATGGTACAGAAACGGCATTGGTTGCCCTGTATGACGACCTGTTGAGGGAGGCTGACAGGGGTGAAATATCCCTGTTGGTCCTTCTCGACATCTCGGTCTTTGATACCGTCAACCATGGTATCAGGGGGTGTGGGGCATCATGCCATCAGTATGCTGATGACACACAGCTCTACATCTCCTTCCCACCAACTGCAGGTGATGCCGTCCTGTCCCTCCAGCGCTGCCTGGGGGCCGTACTGCAGTGGATGCAGGAAAATGGGCTGAGGCTAAACCCGGACAAGAGGGAGGTTCTGAGGGTGGGCGCCCCCACCATCGGAGGTTTGGGTGACTCCTTCTAGTTTGGGGGGGTGACCCTTGCCGCAAAGAGTGGGGTCCGCAGCCTGGGGATCCATCTGGACCCGGCGCTCACCATGGAGACTCAGGTGGCATCGGTGGTCCGCATCGCCTTTTTCCATCTTTGGCGGATAGCCCGGCTGCGCCCCTACCTCGATGTGGGGGCGCTCACTACGTTAGTCCATGTGCTCGTAAACTCGAGATTAGACCACTGCAATGCACTCTATGTGAGGCTACCTTTGAAGTTGACGCGGAAACTCCAAGTGGTGCAGAATGCGCCAGCCAGACTCCTTAGTGGAGTGAGAAAATTTGACCATATTTCTCCTATTTTGGCCGCACTGCATTGGCTGCCCATTCGGTTCTGCATCGACTTTAAATTCCTGATGCTTACGTATGAAGCCCTAAACGGTTTAGGGCCTCAATACTTGGCAGAACGCTTACTCCCACCTAGTTTTAACCGTGTCACTCATGCGAGCCAAGAGGTGAGGCTGAGGAGCCTGACGCCGAGGGAGGCCCGGAAGGAAAAAACAAGGAACCAGGCCTTCTCGGCGGTGGCTCTTAGCCTCTGGAACAATCTGCCTCTGGAGATTCGCGCTGCACCCTCGCTGAGCACTTTTAAAAATCAATTTAAAATGTGGATGCATGGGCAGGCCTTCCCTCCAGTCAATTCCTGACCCTCTTTCCCTTCTTTTTCTATTTGATTTATTGTTGTATTTTCCCCAACTTGCAGAATAACTTAATTGTTATATTTTTTTTCTTTATATATATTGCTATGTTTTTACGTTGTAAGCCTCCTAGAGTGGTCAAAATGACCAGATATGCGGGGTATGTATAAACAAACAAACAAACAAACCTTTTCTGTATCTTTTCTGTCATCTTATCATATATCACAGACCATTAATTACCTCAGGCATGCAGGTGCCAACAGTCATGTTATAAAGGAAGGGGCCAGGGAGACTTGGCTTGAGTGGAGAACAGGCATGGAGGAAGGTGGAGTCTGGAAAAGTTTTGAAGCCGTGCTTTACTGCCTTTGGAAGTAGAAAGACCAAGTGTGACTGAGCATGACTAAGCATCAGTGGATGACTCGGAAGAAAGTACAGAAAATGACTGCCTCAAGAAGACCCCTGATGCTATTGAGTAAATCAAGGAATGGTTTTAGAACATTTAGTATCACCACCTAAAGAGCAGGTCTTGAGTGTGAGTGTGATATTGGCATCAAGCCATCTTTCTTAAAGCTAGCCAAGAGCAAATTTGCCACAGATTGAAAGTTTTAAGTCCATCAAGGCACAAAGCAACCATTTTCCAGGATGTGAATGAGCAACAAGGAACAACTCTGCTATGATTTACATTGTAAATCAGTGTAAATTTTACAGTCTAAGCATGGAACCAGATCACAGACGAGACAGTGATGAAATAAAGATCTGTTTATTTTTAATTGATTTTTACAAGTGTGCAATTTCCTGGTTTTGTGTGTACTGTGTGTTTTTTAAACTTAGTTGTATTTGGAGCCATGACATAATGAAATTTGTCTGTATACAATTTACTTAACATTGATCCTGATGGATAGCGATAGATGTCTTGTATGTACTGTAGGAAAACAATAACAAAAGAATTATTTTGAAAAGTTCTTAAGTCCTGAAAGTTGTACAACTCTTTAGAGCTTAAATAATTGATTATGCCATTGCCTTTCAAAAGCAAAGTAAAAAAAAAACACTTCATAAGATAATCAAAGTGCTGGAGATACATTATAATTATACAGAGGCCCTAGAAGGCAACATTATTTTAAAGGGTGAAAATATAACAAAAGAATGGTCAGAGCAGAAACAGAACATGTGATCAAATCACTTGCAGTGAATAAATCTATTGAAATAAAGTACAGTATTCTAATATATCTAGCCCCCAAAGATTGGCAATCAGCCTACAAAATACCATGAACAGTATGTAAACTTTGAATATGGGAAAAGGCAGTACACAGTTTTCCAAATCTGTCTCTAGCATTTAAAACAAAAACACCTCACGGTCATTCCAGAGAGTAATGGTAAATGAAAAACTAGTCCTCAAGGTAATTTTAGATAGTGTTAGATACTGCAGTCTTCCTGCCCTTTAGCATCTCAAAGAACTGCGACCACTGCCCCAGCAGCTTTCTTTTTTGTACATTAACAACAGGAAGCAAGGCCAGAACTAGGCCCTTCTTAAGGTGAGCAAAAGGTAGCTGTTTAAGGGTGTTGATCTGGGGACTGGAACTCCCAGAATTCTTTCTGGGGAACTGTTGGAGAATTCTGGGAATTGGAGTTCCAAAGAAAAGGGCACTTCTCTAGGTACCATAGCCATGTGAATAAAAACTGAGATTGCAGTACTATTCGTATTTACCTTAGAGTCAATCCAATAAAATCAGGCATGCCGAGGATCATTCTATGGTTGTTTTGAAGTGTTTTTTTTTTTTTTTTTTTTGTAATGGTGTTACACACTGGTGTCCCCAGATGTGTGTGTCATTTTTAATGCCTAAATTATGCTTATCCATTTTCTGACATAGAAAACTGTGCTGTTTGTCATATTGTCACATAAGTGTCATTGCGATGTGCAAATGAATGGATCCATGATAGTTTGGCTTGTAACATGAGTCATTAGAAACATGACAGAGAAGGTAAAAAGGCATAATTATAATGGAGCTTTATTACATGGGTTGATTTCTGAAGCGGTGTGGCTGTTGGGTGAATTGCTGAGGCTATCAGTCATTGGGTCAAGTAAAAAGATTCTTTCTAAGAAAGGACCAAAACTTTCTCCCAAAGCTGGAATGAGAGAAACGTTTCATAGAAGGAGGCACTCTGTTATTAATTTCGCTCTTGATAAGTTCTGGCTAGGAAGTGGAAACTATAGGTAACATTAACCTGTGCTTCTAGCAGATCTTCCATGCACGTTGCTTGGATCTGACAATCTGTTTCCCCACCATCAGCACCGCACACTTCTAGTTATGTCTTTTAGGTTCAGGAATGTTTCCTACACATTGTTTCAGAATAGTTTAAGCATCTAACAGGTGCACTGGAGGTGGTGAGAAAATTTTGTTAAGCTGTTGTTGTGGAGACACAAAGAGGCAGGAAAAAAAAAGAGGCACTTGAATTCATATTGCAGCCAAAGCCTCTTAAAAATAGTGACTTTCACAGGCATCTGGGAATGCAGGAACTCAAGGAAAAAAAAAAGATGGCCATAGTCTAAAACATCTGGAAGTCCAAAACCTCCTCAACCCTGCCATACATATTCAGTTGAAAAATTATATTATATCTCAACCATCACTATGTTTGGCTGACCATACAGTATGAGCAGGATGTTTATGCGTACAGTGGTGCCTCGCTTAACGTTTGCTTCGTTTAACGTTTTTTTCGCTTAACGTTTATTTTTTCAGAGGCAGATTGTGCTTCGTATAACGTTTTTCCCTATGGGCGATTTTCGCATAGCGTTTTTGGGACCATGCTTCGCTTAACGTTTTTGGTTTTAGGTCCCCTGCTTCGCTTAACGTTTTTTTTGTTTTCAATTTAAAAAGTGTCTTAGAAGGGTCCAAAACGGTTCTAAATGCTTGGATTCGTTAGAGGACCCCTTAAGTCATGTGCAAACCTGATTTGGCTTTGATCTGACGTTTCGTTAATTTTTTGTGAATTTTTGTTTTTTGGCCCATAGGAACCAATGGACCTGTCAAAATCTGACAGCTCCATGCTTTCCTATGGGGGAGAAAACAATTTACAAAAAATTAACGAAAGTTCAGATCAAAGCCAAATCAGGTTTGCACACAACTTAGGGGGTCCTCTAACGAACCCAAGAATTCAGAACAGTTGCTGAGTCTTCATTAATTTTTTGTGAATTTTTTCTTCCCCATAGGAAATAATGGAGCTGTCAGATTTTGACAGCTGTCAAAAGTTGGGGGAAAAAATTCACCATTAATTAACGAAAAGTCAGATCAAAGCCAAATTAACTTTTGCATCCGTTTTAGAGGGTGCAGAAGCTAATCCAAGCATTTAAAACCATTTTTGACCCTTTTATGACACACTTAATTTTGCAAAAATTGACTTCGCAAAGCCATTGAAACCTATTGAGTCAGCTACAATACATTCCAATGGAGGATACATTGTATCGTTTAACGATGTTTCCTATGGGTTTTTTCGCTTAAGGACGGCAATCCGTGCCTATTGGAACAGATTAACCAGTTTCCAATGCATCTCTATGGGAAATGGTGTTTCGCATAAAGTTTTTTTCACATAAGGTTTTTTTTTTTGGAACCAATTAAAAACGTTATGCGAGGCACCACTGTATATAGGTTGAAATCCAGTAGTAAGTTGCAACTAGAGGAAGCCCTTTGAATCAGTAGGGATTTGATGAGTCAGCTCCTTTATGAGTTCCACTGATTCAATGGCCCTACTCTAATTGTAACTTACTACTGGATTTCAGCCACAGAACATACAGAAAATTGTCATGGATTCAGCAAGATAGGTAGACACCAGAGAGGTGACCAGAGGAAGCAGACCAACCTCTCACTGCTTTCAGTTGCAAATGTGGGACAGCTGGAAAACTAAAATTTCTTTACAGATTAACACTTGCAAAGAAAGACTTCAGCTTTCACTAATGCCATTAGTGCGAACGTTAGATGATTCACAGTTTTACACTCCAAAAACAAAACAAATTCTCCCAACAATGTTTGTCTGACATATAACTTACTTGTGTTACCCCTACAGCAGCAGTTATTGTCAACATGTGATAATTGTAGGTTGAGATTGCTTCGTTCACTGACTGTGATAAAACCAAATTTATTTTTGAACTGGACCTATTCGTACATTACATTCATGATAAACCACCATCTACATTTTTGAAAGATTATGCCGTTATGAGACTATTGGCAACAGTGGAGGTGGACGTACTGGAACCATTGTACTTCATACAACTAGCAAAGTGGTAGTGGCAGTGGGGTTGTAATGTATCATGGTGTTAGATTTTCACAGGATCCCATAAGATCGGCACTACCATTCCATATGGCTTCCAAGTCAGAATGCAAGTATAATTCTCTCCAGATTGTGACCGAAACATTACTCTCAATGTTAGAAGTTCAGTGAATGCATCAAAATATTCTTTTTAGATGGAATCATAGGACTTTGTTTTGTCTGTTTTTCCAATACTTTTGTTTAGTCTTCAGTCAGCCCACAGTGTCAACCTTTCATTTTTTGAAAAATGTAATGCATGAAAAGAACATAAAAGTGGCTTTTGGGTAGACTCTGCATAGGCGCCTAACTCTGATCAGGCTAACAAGAAACTGAAGGTACAAACCTGTCTTGCAGGGATTACATTCAGAATTCAATTTATAATTCTGTACCTACTTAGATAAAGCAAATGCAAAATTTCAGTGACAACAGGAGATACGTGCACTTTAAAAAGAAAAAAAGTACTTTTTCCTCTTAATAAAACACTGAAATTTTGCTTTTAAATGTTTCATTTACATTTCTTTCTTTCTTTCTTTCTTTCTTTCTTTCTTTCTTTCTTTCTTTCTTTCTTTCTTTCTTTCTTTCTTTCTTTCTTTCTTTCTGTCTATCTGTCTATCTATCTATCTATCTATCTATCTATCTATCTATCTATCTATCTATCTATCTATCTATCTATCTATCTATCTATCTATCTATCTATCTATCTATCTATCTATCTATCTATCTATCTATCTACACAGCTTCCTCCCTATATTTAAAGAATTCGCAGACGAGGCTGTGGGACCACACAGGACCCTCTGCCAGAATGCTAGACCTCTCCCCTTCTATAGCAAACATCTGGTAGACATTAGTGAAAATGATTTCTCTGCATGTACACGTGCACACAGGAAGAGCTCATATGCATAAAAAGTGCTAAATCAGGGCCCTTTCAGAGTACAGGAGCTTTCCATTTCTATCCACATATGCATTGACAATTCAGGGCCAAATGACCCAAGATAATAAGCTCCATATTTAGACACAGTGCTCTCTGAAATTATAAAATACATCTACTTGTCCTATCTTAAGCTTTTGTCTTCTCTCCATTTTGCAAAATAAGTTGGTTTCTTCTGCAATTGGGAGGTTAAATATTGATTTCTTCAGGGGAAAATGCACAGTAACAAGATGGGGGATACTTGGCTTAGCAACAGTACAAGCGAGAATAATGTTGGAATTGTTATAAATCAAAAGGTGAATATGAGCCAACAGTGCAGTGTGACTGCAAAAAAGCAAATACAATTTTAGGATGCATTAACAGAAGTATAGTATTCAAATCCCATGAGGTACTATTCCCCTTCTATTCAGCTCTAGTTAGGCCTCATCTAGAGTACTGCATCCAGTTCTGGACACAACACTCTAAGAAGGATGCCAAGAAACTGGAGCAAGTTCAGAGGAGGGCAACAAGGATGATGAGGGGACTGGAAACCAAACTGAATAAGGAAAGATTGAAAGAACTAGGCATGTTTAGCATTGAGAAAATTAGACTGAGGGGAGATATGGTAGCACTTTTCATTTACTTGAAAGGTAGCCATATAGAGGAGGTGCGGGATCTGTTCTCAATCATCCCAGAGTGCATAACATGTAATAATGGGTTCAAATTGTAGGAAGCCAAATTTAGGCTGAATATCGGGGTGTGTGTGTTTAGTCGTTTAGTCGTGTCCGACTCTTCGTGACCCCATGGACCAGAGCACGCCAGGCCCTCCTGTCTTCTACTGCCTCCCGGAGTTGTGTCAGGTTCATGTTGGTTGCTTCGCAGACACTGTCCAGCCATCTCATCCTCGGTCGTCCCCTTCTCCTCTTGCCATCACACCTTCCTAACATCAAGGTTTTTTCCAAGGACTCTTTTCTTCTCATGAGATGGCCAAAGTACTGGAGCCTCAGCTTCAGGATCTGTCCTTCAAGTGAGCATTCAGGGTTGATTTCCTTTAGAACTGATAGGTTTGTTCTCCTTGCAGTCCAGGGGATTCTCAAGAGCCTCCTCCAGCACCACAATTCAAAGGCATCAATTCTTCGGCGGTCTGCTTTCTTTATGGTCCAGCTCTCACTTCCATACATCACGACAGGAAAAACCATAGCTTTGACTATTCGGACTTTTGTTGGCAAGGTGATGTCTCTGCTTTTCAAGATGCTGTCAAGATTTGTCATCGCTTTCCTCCCAAGAAGAAGGCGCCTTTTAATTTCAGGGCTGCTGTCTCCATCTGCAGTGATCATGGAGCCCAGGAAGATAAAATTTGACACTGCCTCCATATCTTCCCCTTCTACTTCCCAGGAGGTGATGGGACCAGTGGCCATGATCTTAGTTTTTTTGATGTTGAGTTTCAGACCGTTTTTTGCACTCTCCTCTTTCACTCTCATTACAAGGTTCTTTAATTCCTCCTCACTTTCTGCCATCAGAGTGGTATCGTCTGCATATCGGAGGTTGTTGATATTTCTTCCAGCAATCTTAATTCCGGCTTGGGTTTCTTCCAGTCCAGCCTTCCGCATGATGTATTCTGCATATAAGTTAAATAAGCTGGGGGACAATATACAGCCTTGCCGTACTCCTTTCCCAATTTTGAACCACTCAGTTGTTCCATGACCAGTTCTAACTGTTGCTTCCTGTCCCACATATAGGTTTCTCAGGAGACAGATAAAGTGGTCAGGCACTCCCATTTCTTTAAGAACTTGCCATAGTTTGCTGTGGTCCACACAGTCAAAGGCTTTCGCATAGTCAATGAAGCAGAAGTAGATATTTTTCTGGAACTCTCTGGCTTTCTCCATAATCCAGCACAAGTTAGCAATTTGGTCTCGAGTTCCTCTGCCTCTTCGGAATCCAGCTTGTACTTCTGGGAGTTCTCGGTCCACATACTGCTGAAGCCTACCTTGTAGGATTTTGAGCATAACCTTGCTAGCGTGTGAAATGAGTGCAATTGTACGGTAGTTGGAGCATTCTTTGGCACTGCCTTTCTTTGGGATTGGGATGTAGACTGATCTTTTCCAATCCTCTGGCCACTGTTGAGTTTTCCAAACTTGCTGGCATATTGAATGTAGCACCTTAACAGCATCATCTTTCAAGATTTTAAATAGTTCAACTGGAATGCCATCACCTCCACTGGCCTTGTTGTTAGCCAGGCTTTCTAAGGCCCACTTGACTTCGCTCTCCAGGATGTCTGGCTCAAGGTCAGCAACTACATTGTCTGGGTTGTCCGGGATATCCAAATCTTTCTGATATAATTCCTCTGTGTATTCTTGCCACCTCGTCTTGACGTCTTCTGCTTCTGTTAGGTCCTTCCCATTTTTGTCTTTTATCATGTTCATCTTTGCGCAAAATGTTCCTCTAATATGTCCAATTTTCCTGAACAGATCTCTGGTCTTTCCTTTTCTGTTATCTTCCTCTATTTCTTTGCATTGTTCATTTAAGAAGGCCCTCTTGTCTCTCCTTGCTATTCTTTGGAAGTCTGCATTCAAGTTTCTGTAACTTTCCCTATCTCCCTTGCATTTTGCTTCCCTTCTCCTCTCTGCTATTTCTAAGGCCTCGTTGGACAGCCACTTTGCTTTCTTGCATTTCCTTTTCTTTGGGATGGTTTTCGTTGCTGCCTCCTGGACAATGTTACGAGCCTCTATCCAAAGTTCTTCAGGCACTCTGTCCACCAAATCTAGTTCCTTAAATCTGTTCTTTACTTCCACTGTGTATTCATAAGGGATTTGGTTTAGATTATACCTGAGTGGCCCAGTGGTTTTTCCTAATCTCTTCAGTCTAAGCTTGAATTTTGCTATGAGAAGCTGATGATCAGAACCGCAGTCAGCTCCAGGTCTTGTTTTTGCTGACTGTATAGAGCTTCTCCATCTTTGGCTGCAGAGAATATAATCAATCTGATTTCGATATTGCCCATCTGGTGATTTCCATGTATAGAGTCGCCTCTTGTGTTGTTGGAAAAGAGTGTTTGTGATGACCAGCTTATTCTCTTGACAAAACTCTATTAGCCTTTGTCCTGCTTCATTCTGAACTCCAAGGCCAAACTTCCCTGTTGTTCCTTTTATCTCTTGGCTCCCTACTTTAGCATTCCAGTCCCCTAGAATGAGAAGAACATCTTTCTTTGGTGTCAGTTCTAGAAGGTGTTGTAAATCTTCATAGAATTGTTCAATTTCAGTCTCCTCAGCAATGCTGGTTGGTGCATAAACTTGGATTATTGTGATGTTGAATGGTCTGCCTTGGATTCGTATTGACATCATTCTATCATTTTTGAGATTGTATCCCATTACAGCTTTTCCCACTCTTTTGTTGACTATGAGGGCTACTCCATTCCTTCTACGGGATTCTTGCCCACAATAGTAGATATGATAATCATCTGAGCTGAATTCGCCCATTCCTGTCCATTTTAGTTCACTGATGCCCAGGATGTCGATGTTTATTCTTGCCATCTCCTGTTTGACCACCTCCAGCTTCCCAACGTTCATAGATCTTACATTCCAGGTTCCTATGCAGTATTCTTCTTTGCAGCATTGGATTTTCCTTTCACTTCCAGGCACGTCCACAGCTGAGCGTCCTTTCGGCTTTGGCCCAACCACTTCATTAGCTCTGGAGCTACTTGTACTTGTCCTCCACTCTTCCTCAGTAGCATGTTGGACGCCTTCCGACCTGAGGGGCCCATCTTCCAGCGTCATATCTTTTAGCCTTTTGTTTCTGATCATGGGGCGTTCTTGGCAAAGATACTGGAGTGGCTTGCCATTTCCTACTCCAGGTGGATTGCGTTTAGTCGGAACTCTCCTCTATGTCCTGTCCGTCTTGGGTGTCCCTGCACGGCATAGCCCATAGCTTCTCTGAGTTACTCAAGCCCCTTCGCCACGACAAGGCAGCAATCCATGAAGGAGGAATATCGGGGGGGAGGGGATAAAAAATTATTTTACATTTCTTAAAAAATTTCTTTAAAATTTCTTAAATATAACAGTGGAAGCAATGTTGGAGGCATTCAAGAGAAAATTGGGCAACCATCCACCTTTGGTTTGGATTGGTGCATTGAGCAGAGTGTCCTGTTTGATGGCCTTATATAGGTCCCTTCCAACTCAATGATTCTATGATTCTTTGCCAGACTGGTTGTACAGATAGAAAAGGTGTTCAGTTACTAGAGGGAAAACTGTGCCTTCAGTTTCTGCTAACACGCCCAGCATCTTATATAGGTTGACCCTCCTTTTCACAAAGATCCCAGGGACATTCACCCAAAGAAACAGCAGAGATGATCTATGGTTGCAGCTCTCAGCAACTGTCAGGAGCTACTTGGGACAATCTAAGAATTCTTCTGTATACTAATTGAACTGATGGGGAATTGTGACTTCCCCAACACTGCGACCCACACAAAGAATTTGTGAAATAATTCCTCTTGCTGCTATTGTCCTAGCTAATCAAGTCAAACTTCAAACTCTACACCTGGCAATTATTTTGAAAGGCTGTTTTTTAAAAAACAAATAAAATGCTAGCCTCTTTTCTTATGTGTTTCTATGCACTCAGTACAGCTGAGTACCGCTGTTTAAATGTTAAGGTGACATCCCTCTGCTTAGCTTTTTTTCTCCTAATGGCTCCTGTAACAAAGCCTTGTCATGCAGAAACAAATGGCTGTTCCTTTAAATACAATTGCCTGACAGTCCCACTTCTAGTCACCCAAGAGGGTGAAAGAGGGGCATGTACAAGAAGCACATTTACCTGGTGAATAGCATACATTTTCCAGAATATACAATGTGCGAACTTGTACATGAAGATAAAATGTTAAAGCATTTCATGCATTCCTTGAAGTACCAATCAAATATTTCTTAAAATATTTTCTTATAACCACCCCATCTGCAGTTTAATAAAAGCCTTTTCCTTGTGTTCAGTTCTTTGAGGAGAAGAACAAAATTACTTCCAAATGTTTCAGTTTCTGAGAGATTAAAAAGACAAAGCATGGGATGTTCAGAGCTAGTCTTTTCTGAAAAACTGAGTAGTCACTTTAGTTTAATTTATAATAAGATAGCCAGTAAATTGGATAGCATTTGAGAAGTGTGTATGTGTGTCATGGGATAAAGTTATCCTTTCCTGCTAGTTGTATGAGTTTTGTATTACTTCCAGCAAGTTGATACCTGTTCCTGAGTATCATGAATGAGAGAAGACCACAACACCTACATCTTGCTTTTAATAGGCTGGCTGTGGATACACACCATGATGAATTAAATGGGCCTCTGGTGTGATTCAAGAAGGCTGCCATTCAGCTCCTATATCACAGGTGGCTCCTTCACAAAACAGCTTCCAGCCTTCAGCTGAGTGACTCCTGGTCTTCGTGTCTATCCCCAGCTCTTGTGCCCAGCAATGATCTTATCTTCCGTGCTCTGGCATCCAGTTGGGCACTGTCAACTGTGCTACACAGGAGTCACACAATCCCACAAGAATTTGGGACTATCTGAACAGATTATCAGGGGTGGTAGATGGGTAGCAGCCAAGAGTTTCCACAGGCTTAAGGCGGAGTTCCAAGTCTGTGGGAACTCACCCTGCTCTGAGTGATGGTTTGCTGCTCGGTCGCACATGACAGAACTTTTTTGGATGATCTGATTCTGCTGAAGGAAGCCTCCAGCCATCTGGAGCAGTAACATCTCAGACTAGCATTGGTGAGGCTAGCATTTCCCTCTGGCCAGTGAGTGGAGGGAGAAGAGCACCTGGCACTTGCTGTCAGGATGCCCAGTTTGAGACATTGCCTGCAAGGAAGGTTGAGGCATTGGAAAGAAAACAGGAACCTGAGTGCAGAATAGAGAGAGGAGGGAGAGAGAGGCCTCACGTGTCAATGCTTAGCAGTTCAGGTCAGAGTCACCCACCTCAGTAGCTATTTCTATAATACTGTATTTGCACACCAACTTGTGAAAATCATACTTAAGATTATCTAATTATTTTACTATTAATTAATTTTGTGACATCAAGCTGATCAAGCCCCCCAGAATTTAAAGTATTCAGAAAAGGTTTGCCAATCCACCCTTCTGTTGGCATTCTGGGCTATGGAGCTTGCCCAAGGTCACACAGGTGGCAGGGCACATAACCCTGTGAGCCACACACATTCTAAGCAATCTGGGTTGGCCTCTATCCTGGCAGCCACAGCAGAGATTCAAACTCCCAGCCAGGCTGGTGCTCCCTAAGCTATCCCAGCTCTTATTTATTTATTTATTTATTTATTTATTTATTTATTTATTTATTTATTTATTTATTTATTTATTTATTTATTTATTTATTTATTTATTTATTTATTTATTTATTTATTCTTTTATTCTTTTATTCTTTTATTCTTTTATTCTTTTATTCTTTTATTCTTTTATCCATCCATCCATCCACCCACCCACTCGCTCACTCACTCACTCACTCACTCACATATACATTCGAACTTGCCTCCTGATCTCTGTAGTCTTTCTCATAATTTTTAATGCCACTTAGGGCAGTGGTCCCCAACCTTTTACAAACCACGGACTGGTTCAGCGGAGGGGGGGCAGGATCCGTGTGTGTGTGGGCGTGGTGTCCTTGGAAGAATTAGAAACAGTGGTACCAATGGAGCTCCACGTTTTCCATAAGCGCCTGGCCGCTGTCCTCTCCTTTTCCACTCAGTGCACAAGCGCAGGAAAAGCCTCGAAGCTCACAAAGCCCCCTTGGGAAGGGAATAGGAAAAAATCCGCAATCCCTCTCTTGCGGGTGGCGGGTTTGGGGGTGGCGCCATCGCTTGCGTTCCTCCTTACGGGTGAGAAAGGACTTCCTGAAAGGCCCCACCAACGTAATGGAGGAATGTTCTTCGGCCCCACCTCCAAGGGATCAGTCGCAGTTTGGGGGGGGGAGCAGTGCTTATATTAAGTCATTTCCTGATTGGCTCATTCATTTGTTTCAGTGAGTAGAGTCTTCTCCACCCACTCCCACTGTTTTTTGTAATGAGTGCTGGGTGAAAAGCTGGATATTTGGCATGGAGCAGGGGAAGGGACGATAAATAATACCCTCCTGCTTGCCACTCCTGTTTCCCCGTGGCCTGGTATGGTCTGTGGCCTGGGCATTGGGGACCTCTGACTTAGGGTGAGAGCTGGTAACTGCCCCACTGCCCCATTGTGAGCCTCATGACCAAGTGAGAATTTGAACTTTGACCTTCCCAGTCTGAGTCCAGTCCTCACTCAAAATGGATCTCTGTGATGACCATGGTGATAGCTAGTAAATGACAGCTAGAAGGAGAAGTCTCCTATACTTGTTACGGTCGGCATGCAATGTGGGCCTTAACATCCTTCTGCCTCAAGAGAGCATTGCAGCTATTTGCGTCTTTCCCCGATCGTCCTTGGCTATCTTTTCCATACATCATTTTTTGATCAAAAGCACAAGATCTTGGAAAACATCCACAGAAATTATTGGAACTGGATGCTGCAGCACATTCTTGTCACTGTGGGTTGCTTCATTGTTCTTCGGAGCCAAAAGCCTGATCCAATTTTTTCGCACTTTTATGCAATACTATGTGAAGCCCTGCCAACGCAACTTGTATTCTTCTGCAAGTCAGGATGTCTAAATGTTCTCATCCACTTTCCTGATGTTGAGCAAGCCCAAGCATGCAGAAGCTGATGGAGGAGACTTCACAGAGATGCAGTCTTTAAAAATCGCACCTCCTTTGACAGCTCTGTTCACTGTCACCTACTAAATATCAAGGGTGCTTCCATTTTCCTATGGGAGTCCTGCCACAGACCAATTAAATATTAACAATGTAACTAAGCTTCCTATCTCTTTCAGAGTGTGAATAGGAGAGCAGAAAATTGTCTCTCCCTTTTGCACTAACAATTTATCTGTAAACACTTCAGTGTCACATGTTACCTACATTCCCACTCTCCCCTGTCTTTGAACTGTAGATTCCAAGAGCATCTGCTTTTATTTATGAATTACATCAAAAGAGTTTCTGGTGTGAAGACCAAGGTGTCTGCTGTACACAAGCTAGCCTGCATTTACAGGTAAAGAACGGTTCCCCAGCTTAGTAACTGCATCAAGTCTTAAAAGACAATTCTGCCAGGGAAAGGATGCTTATGCATTTGGCCTTTGTGTTCTCCATTGTCAGAGGCACAGTAAACTGAACTGAGAACTTTCTTGCAGATCTGGCTTTGGACAAAGCAATCATAGAATCATAAAATAACTGTTTTGGAAGGGGTCTATAAGGCCATCATGTCCAACACCCTGCCCAACACATCAAAGCAGATTTAACAGATGTCCAATTTTCTCTTGAATGCCTCCAGAGTTGAAATGTTCACCACCTCTTGAGGTAATTGGTTCCATTGTTGTACTGTTCTAAGTTAAGATGTTTTTTTCCTGATATTCAGCCTAAATCTGACTTCCTGTAGTTTGAGCTATAGGGCCTACAGGACACGTAGTTATTACGTGTTCTGTACTCTGGGATGCATGAGCAACCCACTGAAACCAATAATGCAGCACATATTAAAATATGACTCTGGTACCAGGGCTCTGCAAACAGCCTTAGAGCAGGAATGAATAATATGCCTATATTACTTTCTACAACTTAAAAAAAATCTATTTACATATTCATTCTGTCCGATTATTTATTTATTTATTTAATTTATTTATTTAATTTATATGCCGCCCACACTACCCAGAGGTCCCGGCATTACTTTACAAATATTTGGGAGAATGTTCTGATATGCACGTACAGTATTTGGTTATTTCTCCTTAGTGATACATTCCATGCAGGTTAATTCTCTTTAAAGCAATTTAGGGATGTACTTTTTTTTTTCTTCCTTTCTGTCTGTGTGAGATCAGAGGCGAGGGGGTTGAAGCCCTCGCCGGAGTGTCGTCCTCCTCTAAGAAAGAACAGGAGGTACAGACAGATCCACCAGCCCCTCGTGTCATGACAGTTCATCAGGGAATAGACACCTGGGACCTAGAGCGGGGGATGGAAAATATATCAATATCTACTCAAATCGGGACTGAAAAGGTGGGAACAGAAGAAAGGGGCCAGCTGTTGGTGGAGGCGGGAAGTGGGGATATAAAAGGAAAGAGGGATGATATACCTGGGGGTTGGGAGTTGATATGGATCGAGGATCCCTGGACAGGGAAATGTGAAAAGGTCCGGGTGCCTCAGGAAGAGGCAGACTACCAGCAGAGGAGAGGCTTACCTCCTCGGCCTTCTTACTGGGGGGAGTCTGAAGCCAGAGAGTGGTGTCGGAGGTTATGAGAGGAGAAAGAAGCTGTGGAGAGAGGGGAACAGGAGGGAAGAGCATGGCATCTAGAGGAGGCTCGACGGAGGAGGTATTCACCGGACCGTGGGCATCTCTCTCAGAGAGAGACGACCCATTCGACTTGGAAGAGAGAGATGAGGAGAACCTTCCCCTGATTGAGACTGGTTTAGACTCTCCGGACTTTGAGGACACTAACCCTTTTGTTAAAGGTCCATGGTATGAGTCTGGTTATAACCCGTTTCTTCAAGATGTATGGATGCCCTTGTTAGACCCATTGGCAACGAGAGACAAAGTTATTGATGAGTTTAAAGTTACAGACCCGACGTTTAATGTTCCAATAAACCCCAGTTTTGAATTCCTAAAGACAGAGTGTCCTGTGTTTGTGTCTGACCAGAAGGAGGCCTCTTTCGAACCCTCACAGTCTGCCCTTTGTTTGCATTTTCTTGATGAAAGAACTGCATCTCAACATTTGGAGAAGGGTGAAAACCAAAAGACAATTCTCTTCTGGTTTGCACACAATTAACTATTAAATGGTGTTCACAAACAATAAAGAGCCCGAAAAACCCACAACAACCAATAAATGTTAATGTATGCAGACAACTTAACTCTAATATTTCTGAGATAATTCAGGTGCTGCCATGGACAATGGGTGTGACTACACAGCAGGAAAAATGTGAATAAATCCACTCTGACGTCACACCTGGGAAGTTGGGTTTTTCTATGTCAATTCACTTTAGACAGCCACACAGGAGTCAACAGAGAGAGAGAGAGGAGGGAATCAGCCTTGTTTGCAGTTCCTCCCCACACCTGCCTGGTTCTGCTTGTTTCATTCTTCATTTCCCATTTCCTTCTATATCTTTATTTCTTTTCTTTTAAAGGCTTTCTTTCGTAGTGCTAGGACAGCTAGGTAATCTATTTTTTTTTAAGCAAGGAATCAGCAGAGAGGCAGGAGGAAGTTTTCAGATCAGCATTGTTTCCAGCTTGTTAAAGGTAGCTCTGCTCCGGCTACCCAGCTTTACAGGAGGTACTGCTAGAGCACAGCTACCTTAAAACTTCCTTCAAATAATGAGAATCAGACTGTCCAGTCCTGGAGCATTTCCCACGTTATTTGTTATTGTAGTTGCACCCTGAATCTCTCATGGGAGTTATATATTCACATGAGCAGATCCTGTCTCGGGCCCTAAAACACTTACAGCCTCTGCACTGATTCCCACTCTTGAATCTGTCAACTAAGGATACAGCTAAATAAAGTAGAGGCAGTGGCATACATGGAAGCTTCCTGACTGACTCCAGTTTTTATCAGTCACAGTGAGCCTAGCCAACCGTTAAGGCATTGTAGTCTAGCAATGTCCGGCCACAAGTTCTTCTCATCTCTGATGAGGAGAGATTTAGTGGTGTGCAAACTCGCCTACAAGAAGTCAAAACCATGGAACATGGGGAAAATACACATGATTTGATTGCACCCTCAGGTCTTCCAAGCCTTGCAAATTCTAGTGCTTCTCTGGGATCTGTGGAGGTTCCTAGCGATACTGTAACTAGTAGTTTGGGCACCTAGGACAGCACCACCTTCCATTTCCTCTATCTTCCAGTATGGGTACAAGCCTACATATATACACAGAGAAAAGGATGAGTAAAATATGGGGCTTTCCAGAATAAAAGAAAGAAAGTCTGTGCTGTAAATGTAAGCAAAAGAACGCTATGGCACCATGCCCATCCACTGACCTTGCAGACAGTGAATAAGAATCGATTCCACTGTGGAACACATGCCTTGCACTTGGTGCCCAAGATGGAGGAGGCTGCAGTAATGGCAGCATCAAGGGAGCTCCTTTCTCCTGAGAAATGGGAAGGGCCTGCAAACCAACCTCAGAAATGTCTATGCTTCCAAAATACCTAACTCTGATGATCTTCAAAGGTAGATAAACATTCACTTTCTTTGGGGAAGGAATGCCACAATGTTGGGGGTTTTGCTTCCTGCTTCATCAGTACAGTACTCGGGTTTCCTCTGTAAAAAGCTCACTTGAAAGCGAATGAGACCGGGAGGTGTTAACCTTTATTTTTCTAACACCAGTAGACTCACTTCTAGACTTAAGGGCCCTCCAAATCTCCATGCTCTGGGACAAAATTTGGTTTCCCCCTCTAGTTATGGCTCTGTTTTCCACTATGGAATAGCATGATGGGTGTAACATTGATAATGTGTTTGGCCCATTTACAACTTTGATGAGGTCACCCGAGGCCTTTGCGCATTCCCCACTATAAATGTAAATTGGGATGTGAATCATCTGCATTAGCTGTATTCATACTGCTGAAAAATATTATTTCATGGAAATATATGACTGACCTGATGAACATCACAAATACGTATAAGACAGTGGGAAAGGGTGTGGTGCTAAGGGCAGGGAAGCATGTATGAGGGAATTTGTAGGAAATTCAATATTTTTTTCTTTTTACTTTTGTTTTTCCTTGCATCGCTCAATTTTTCCTTGATCCACGGATCATTATAATGTCTAACTTAGGCATAATTAGAAGGAATGTAGACCTCCATGTTGTATAACTGAAAAATATGTTTATGGAATAAATCAATAACAGTCTGCTTTGTGAAAGTGGCTTTGAACTGACTAATTGGATTAGCAGCAGATGGTGGCTTTTCAATTGTCTTGGCTTAGAGTAACCGGTTGTTTTAAAAAAGAAAACCCACAAAACAAACTTTTCTTTAAAACGACTCTTACTTAATCTGGGAATATCTCTTCTCATCTGCCCATGGCCCATTGTGTAATTTGAGTAATTCATAACTTTAGTGATCATCTTACTTTACTTGCTTAGAAACAACATTGTGTTGACATACACACTTCCTCTTTTAGGACAATGTGTTCCTTTGCAATAGTCTTCACATAAATTAAACATATTTCTTCCATTGCATTTTTTTTTAAAAAAATCTTGATTTCCATTCCTGTTTTGCTTAACTCGTATCTGTTCACGACAGGGCTCAAGGCTTTAGCATTTTGAAGCATTTTGTAGACAAAATGGTGATCCTTCCCAGTTCACAAGCAAAAGCTGTCTCACTGGGAGCTGAATCTTACCTCAACACTGGCAGTGGAATTATTTCCCCCTATTCTTGGCAGAATGGAACAGCTAAAGTGTTCTAGCCTGGCCCCACTGCCCTAATGACTGCATAGGTCACATCACTCTATATAATGACAGGCCAGCCCTGATAAAGCTGCAAGAAAGTTTGACATAGCCAACATCTAATCTGACTACGTATTATAATTTGGGACCATTAAGATTCTTCGGAGGCCACTAATTTTATATTCCAAAATATTGATTTCAGTAACTCTTTTCTGTAATGCGCCACTGTCCTCATGTGTTCCGATCCCTTTAAATAAGATAAACCCCCTCCCCCTACACACACTATTTTGTATTTCTGTTGCTGCCATCTGAAGATTAAACCTCATTTGTCCATATGAAGTTTCCTTTGATGCTTCAGAGGCTGGGTCTGGTTGGCAATACATTAACTGTTTTGATGTGCTCCTCATGAGTCACGACAGACCTTCACAGGATACTATGTCAGAAGAAAAGGTTCTCAGGAGTCAGGTATTAGAAGTCAGGTTTCTTCATGACATGCAGGTATGAGGAGATGACCTCAGACAGATGCAACACACAATGCAGGACTAAATAGAATAACAGCAAAACACAAGGAGTGGGGACTAAAGTATTCTAAAGAAGATTTAGGATATTATAATTCAATAAATAAGTCTATGATGTAATATAAAGGTAAAGGTAAAGGTTCCCCTTGAAAATTTTGTCCAGTCGTGTTTGACTCTAGGGGGCGGTGCTCATCCCCGTTTCCAAGCCGTAGAGCCAGCGTTTTGTCCGAAGACAATCTTCCGTGGTCACATGGCCAGTGCGACTTAGACACGGAACGCTGTTACCTTCCCACCAAAGTGGTCCCTATTTATCTACTTGCATTTGCATGCTTTCGAACCGCTAGGTTGGCGGGAGCTGGGACAAGCAACGGGAGCTCACAATATGATAATATGTAAATAATTGTGTGCCATCAAACGTGGTTCACCATACCCTTCTTCTTGGGCTGCTGTGGGACCGTGCAGCTTTTCCAACTCCACAGAAGCTGACTCTTCTTTCATATGTCACAACCAGGAATCCAACCCCAACCTCTGGTGGCACAGCAACTCAGTGATCGGTCCAGCCAGCCAAATACTCAGGTTATTATATTATATATAGAAAAGGATCTCGGTGGCATAATGTTGATGCTGAAGGATTTAGTTTTAAAAAGACTAAAAGGGCACAGGAGCATCCAACTGTTATGATAACTCTATATTCACCATTTGCCAAAATAAATAAATAAATAAATAAAATGTTCAAAATCCAGGATATCATGAAATATTATCTGGGTGAGTTAGGAGGATAGCAGGACCTTGACACTGTTTTTGTGTGTGTTATATTTCTTAATATTATATGTGTTTGTCTGAAAATTCTGCATAGGAACCCAGTGGTTTTATTTTATTTTACTGTGATGTGGTATTGTTAAATACTTTTGAATACCACAAATGGTCACAATCAGAAGAGTTATTTTAAATAATATAACAGTCCTAAGGATACCAAGTGTGGTGTTGCAGGTTGAGTGACCCAGTTTGGTGTAGTGGGTGGAGCAACGGACAAGGACTCAGGAGGCTTGGGTTCAAAATCTTGGCCCAGCTATGGAAGCTCATTGGGAGCATGGAACTGGTAAAACAGCTCTTTAAATACCTCACTTACCTTGGAAGCTCTGTTAGGGTCACTATAACTCAGTTCTGACTTGATGACACATGGCAACAGCAACAGTCATAAAACTGCGCAGGGCAGAAAAATAGCACACATCACACCCAACTTTGCTTCAATAGCTGTACTTCTGGGCTCTTTGAGCCTGCAGCAGGAATTTCTCAAAACCCTACCAGAAAGAAAACAAATCAAAACAAACTGGAATGCTACAGAGTAAGAGAAGGTCCAGAGTGGCCTTGGTAGCCAGATGGGGGGTATAAAAATCAAATCAAATCAAATCAATCAATCAATCAATCAATCATGGTGAGTGCCATCCTCTCCATAAATGCATTGACCTAAATCATATTGCTAATCCCATGAAATAAACAATTGCATAGTGAGTCAACATTAGCTTAATCCTATTTATTTAAATGGGTCAGCATGAGTTGGGACTACCAACAGAATTGTGGTCTTCTGTGAAATGTCTCCAGTCCTGTTGCTGTACTGACTTCCATCTCTTGGGCCATGCCTCCTACATCCATTCCTTCCTTGACTGTTTTATTCTTGGCTTAAGCTACGATTCTATCCTGGATTTCCTTTACTCCATGCTTGCAACATTGGCTTATTTCCACTGGCGGTGTTGTCTCTGATCAATATTTTGGCTTATAGTGGTGGCAAGGGCAACCCTCCTCTTGTCAAGAAGAAAGAAAACAATGCTAAGGAACTAGGCTTTTAAATGAGGAGGGCCTGGACCCTTAAAAATATGGCCAGTTAGCACGTTTTGGTTTCCAGGTCTTAAGTGTTGCAACTTCATATATTAACCTTGTGTAAACACACTGGCGTCTGGTACCAAGTCATGTCTTCAGCTGAACTGATCGGTTTCCAGTTCACAACTGTCTGATGTTCCTGACACTGAGAGCAAGGGCAACTTGCCTTGCACAGCACTATATTTATGCCATCTAAGCTAGGAAGAATCAGGCTGTTTGATATATGTGTGCTGCCGTACTTTTAATATTTTTTAAAAAATTACATTTCCTGCTTATAAATTTCATACACTTAAAACAGTGTGCTTAAAATAAAAACAACAGTATGTTTCAAAACAAAAGTGAGTAACACAGAGGACTATTTTATTTGATGACTGACCACTTCACTGCAGTGTTCACTCATTGTTTTAGTACCAATGATTTTTTTCTCTCAAAGGAAGTCTCAGATTCTCTCTCTCTCTCTCTCTCTCTCTCTCTCTCTCTCTTCCTCTTTTTTTAAAATGACCATTGGCTAGGGTGGTCAGTCTACACTAAAATCAGGGACCCCTGTTCACACCAGATTACGGGAGATCCTCTTTTACACAAGAGGGAAATAGGAAAATGACAGTAGTCATATCACCATCACACACCCATGGAAAATGATGCTACAGGACCAATAGTTGTCAATCAAATAGCCAGCTCCCAGGCATTTCTAGTGGTGTGGGTTGAAACCCTCTGTCCTCACAACCATTCGTTGGAGGAGAATACAGAAAGGGGAGGAAGAGGGCCCTCACAAGAGTACCACCAATATATCTCCCTAGTCAGGATGCCTGCAGAGAGCACTTGCAGCCTTCCCAGTGAAAGAACATTGGAGAAGACTCTTTTGCCAAAAAAACAGGATGCATCATAAGAATTGCCATAGCCATACTGCTTCCATGGCTCACTCCTAGGCCATAAGCCTGGGAAACAGGGAATCTCCACCAGGGGGGGGGATCGTCTTTGGATATCTCACAAACAGGAGATCAAACTGGGCCAAAAAGAAAAAGATCTCATGGGACTTGAATCTATTTACCAAGATCAATCGAGTAATTGCCTAACTGCTCAATTACAGGAATCATACTCAGAGGACATGTCTCACTCTGAGGAGCAACTAAGCCAGTCAGGAAGAACACGGTATCAAACAACAGTTTGCTACCTGTGTACACCACTAATACCTTGGCAAGCCCTGTAACTAATCCATCTCTGTTGTATTGCCTGCTAGGTCTGTCCTGCCATGTTCTTCTCTTTTCCTGTTCTCTGTTGACTGTTTCATACAAGCATCTCATTTGAATGTACTGAGAGGCATGTCTACCTCCAAGGCGGCCAAGTGAGCAGAGAGAGGAGAGTCCAGTTGTCCTGAGCTTCTGAAGCTCCCTGTCCTCCTCAAACTCACAATCAGAGGCTCGTTGAAGCCATATCCTATTAGGATATGAGAAGGGGATCCCCACTTATCAAATCCTTAACATGTAGAAAGAACGAAATCAAAGCTGCAAGGGGAAGGATGTAGGAGATCGTAAAAGGGAAAGATTCTGGGGTTTGTTGCATTCATAGAATGTTTAACTCTGATACAAGCTTGTTGTTTTGAAGCATACATCACATCCATGGCAGTCATATAGCCTGTGATAAAAGTATGCTCTTCTACCCCATCCTTCACATGATTTTGACCCAGTTCATTGTTTTCCCAACCTATCTAGAGTTTTCCACCAACTTATCTGTTATGGTGGTGGCAAATGGTAATGTCATCAGCATTGCAAGGATCCTACCTAATACTGTAGCCTGGGATTGGGTAAGCTTTAGATAGAAACTCCAATAAACTCAATTTGGGATGGAGACTCCCATAATCCTTCACCATGGATTATGTGACCTAGAATTGATGGGGCCAAATGTCTCCTTCCTTGCTATCGCCTCTTGCTTGAGGGATCTTCAGTATACGATGGCCTTCTTAAACATCTCTCTTGATCCTCCATCATGTTTCCCTTCACTTCTTTTCCTTCTCCAAAAGTTCTGTAATAGGAAAAGGCACTTTGACAAAGAAAATTGCTTGCTTGCCGCTGTAACAGTATCAATCTACATATGATTGAACAAGTACAGAAATAGCTGTTAATGGCTTCTTCACAGCTTGAAAGCAGGAAGTGGTTTACCAACAGCTGAAGCAAAACACAGAGAAACTTTTCATTTGAAACTGTATTTTACTACCCTCTAAGCAAAGTGGTTTTGTTTATTTATTTTAGTAAATAAACTTGTCTTGTCTGCCGCTTTGCTAAGGGTAGCTATTGAAGTCCGTGTGGGTCATCTTCTTTTGCCTATGGTGCCTTTTATGGGCTATGCTTTGTCCCAATTAAACCTAGTATTATCTATCCAAATTTATTGTATGCAGAAACCTTCTAATATGATTTTTTGAATCAAGGCACGTGTCTTCTGTGTATTTCTATGTGAATTGTGAGATAGTCCTCAGGAATGGCTGGCTCTTTTGTCTGAGTTAACAAGAACAACAACAAAAACAATGGAAGGAAACTGAGCCAAACATCGTCTCTTAATGTATTCGTGAAGGCTTTCATGGCCGGGATCTAATGGTTGTTGTGGGTTTTACGGGCTCTTTGGCTGTGTTCTGAAGGTTGTTCTTCCTGACGTTTTGCCAGTCTCTGTGGCCGGCATCTTCAGAGGACTGGAGTAGGAACTCTGTCCATGCATGCCAGCATGCATGTCCATCATGGACAGCATGGACAGAGTTCCTACTCCAGTCCTCTGAAGATGCCGGCCACAGAGACTGGCGAAACGTCAGGAAGAACAACCTTCAGAACACGGCCAAAGAGCCCGAAAAACCCACAACAACCATTGTCTCTTAAGTCTAGATAGAATGATGAGCAAGGTGGTTCATCTTCAACTGGCAATATGTGTGTGCTCTTCAAGTGCTGCAATGATCGCTCAAATGTTTTTCCTACTTAATTGATTTATTTCATCCATGCCCCCTTGTTCATATTGTACCTTTCAAGATGGCATAAGTAGGGCAAAACCTTCAGTTGTAACCTGCAAATTCTGTTCTGCAATGGGCAAAATGAAGTCCTGCAAATTTTTATTTCTTGTTTTATCTGCTGCCTAGAGGTTCAAAGCAACTTGCCACATACATTTAAATCACTATGTGATCAAAGAGTAACTAATAAAATTGGACAGAGTGTCAAACCACAAATCAGAGTGAAATAATACATTCATTACAGGCAGGGAGGGAGGGAGGGAGGGAGGAAGGAAGGAAGGAAGGAAGGAAGGAAGGAAGGAAGGAAGGAAGGAAGGAAGGAAGGAAGGAAGGAAGGAAGGAAGGAAGGAAGGAAGGAAGGAAGGAAAGGCATGGCAAAACCAGAAGAATGCCTTAATTCCAGTAAAATCCAGCACAATACTTGTATCTTTATTAAAGAACTTTTGCTCAGCCTTTTTAAACATCCTAGGTGGTTTCAAACATTGAAAAAAGTGAACTTGTTGAGATGGCCTCTTTTTTAATAAGAAAAATACAAGTTGCCATTGTCATTCCAGAAAAGGAGACATGGCCCCAACACGGGTTGGCAGTCCTGGAGAGTTGGCTGATGTCAGGGTGCTGGCTGAAATCTTAGGGAATTGCTATGCTTCTCTAGCTCCCCAGGTGGGGAGCCCAGCCTCAGGGCATGCAGCACAATAGGAGGAGAAATGTGGGCTTTTGTGTGAGAAGTGGTTTAAAAGCCTGGACACCCACTTCATTCCTTCCCCAGCTGCTGGCCAGGCTTGCTTGGCTGAGCATGAAGGCATTTATATGTTATATTTGCACATTATCAGTACATCAACACACCATGTGTGAGAGAGGGGACTGGGGAAAAGCCAGTGGGTGTGCACACTTACAAAGTACCCGTAGGAATTTTTGCAGGGGGAACCCTACTTTGCATATAACAGGCACTGCATATAACATGCACTGCAACATTATAGTGGCCACAGCCCTACTGCATTACATGATCATGTAACAGCAATTGCACAAGCAGTAAAATATAGTTTGCTCACCCTGTGTTTTATACCCTATTGTCTTCTAGTTGTGTAATGAGGTGAATAACCAGTTGTACAACTGGGTGCCTAAATAGTGGCCAGAATTTTTTTTAAAAAAAAATTACACAGGTGGCATTTAGCCATAGATTTCAGGGCACTGTGTTGATCTAAGCATATTAAAATTTAAAAAAGTAATAAATTTGGGATGGGAGCAAGTGTTCTCCAAGACACCCATATGAACATGGGACCTTTACCCACTGTGCTATCTTCAAGAGGTAGCAAATGGAGCACTACTGGGATAACTCATGAAACTTCCGGTTGCACAAGTGTTGGCAACAGTGGTGCACAGCCTGGAATGGGGGCAGGAAGAGCAAGCTGTGAGTCTTCCATGAATCCCAATAGCAAACTATGGTCTCCCTATATGTTATGTCTGCTGTAGTAAAGATCATACGAGATGCAAACCCTAGTAGATATGTATGATAACTGGTGCAGTTCCTGGGTGCATTTTGCTGGCTGTGCAGCATCCCCCTTCCAAAAAAGACTTTTCCCCCAGCCCAGATTTGAAGTATTACTGGGTTACCTAGGGTTTACCAGGATTCTGGACCAATTTACATGGATTCTCCTTGTGTCTGTTTCAACAGTCAGCTAACTCAAAAGTGGTTCTGTCCCTTTCTAGCCTTTGACTGCTCTGCCCATGTTACTCTGCGAGCTTGTCTCAAGCTTGGCCCTGAAATCTCAAGCAAAGGGCTTCTGCTGATCTGGAAATTTTAAGCAGAAGAACTGAGTAGAATTCTGATATGGTACAATGATCTATACTAATTTAAGTTGCAATGGAGTCTCCCCTCTACCACCACCATCTTGAAAATGAAGATAAAATCACAGCTCCATGTATGTACACAAAAACCTTTTTTAAAAACTACTCTAAAACTGCATCATGCTAAAAAAAAAACCACACAGACACAAAACAAAGCCAACTCCTTGAACATCAAAACATGAAATGTTCTTGGGGAAAAGTGCTGGTACCCAGTTGATTCTCTTTTCTGCTTGCTTTCTACTTGAAGAATCCCCCCCTCCTATAGGACACTTTCTAAAGCACTATTCCCAGCCTGCATTCAGAAATCTCAAAACCCTCCCAACTTCATTCTCCTTGCATCCTGATGTAGGTGCAAATGATGCCTTGCACAATGCTTCACACATCTTCTGTTGCTTCCAAGAATAGTTATTTGGAAGGGTTCATCATCATAGGCATCCTTCAGTCTCGAGAGACTATGGTAACATGCTCTGAATCGAGGAGTGTCCTCTCCAGAGCATGAAGCCCGGGTAAGGTAATATGGAGGATAGGCTGTTACCCAAGCAGCAGATCCCCCCTCTCCACATTGCTGAAATGGTCCAATGGAAAAGGCTTCAGGAGTTAACCTCGAGGCAAAATCCGGAGCTGGAGTCCCGAAGGCAGCTCGTGTCGTTCTGCCAACTCCTGCGACGTTGCTGGAACCAGTCGTATTGGCTCTTGCCTTTCCATTGGAAGGGTTAACTACTTGCAATAACATCTGTGCCTGTTCCAAAAGAGATTCTGCTCAGTGCATTTCAAGAAACAAGCACTTCAACCATGATGGCTAATAATAGCTAATACATATATATACACAAAGTCAAAGATAGGACATTTTGAGTCTTTGACAAGTCACAGTCTGGGAAAAGAACCCACACAAGGCACTGCAAAGGAATTCCATGCTTATCCAAGTCTCTTGAGAAACTGTTTAAGAGCAAACTGTGTTTTGTTTTAACATGATTCTTTGGGACATTGCTTTTGCTCAGCATTGTAGACAGCAGCAACCTTACCACTTGTTCACCTAACTGCATATTGAACTTAATGTAATAATGCATCCCCCCATACACACACACACACACACACACACACACACACACACACACACACACACAAACACAAAATTACCAGCCTATACAGCTTTTCTGTACCACTCTTGAACCCCCTATTTTGCACCTATGTGGTCAAGTACACCACTCTCCATGGATACACCATGTAGATGGGGGTGCGGATATGGCCCTCCCTATGGTCACATTGGCCATGGAAGATGCTGGGAGTTTCAATCCAACAAGATACAGGAGGACACATACTTTCCCTATGCTGTGTCCTCTAAGTCTTTAAGGCAGACTTTGGCCCAAAAGCATCCAGACTCATTTTCAGTGGTTGCAGAGAAGGCACATTGCAAACGTCAAGCAGTGCTGAAGCTTAACTCTTTATGAGATTTACCAGTATGATGTGGGAAATCGTCATTGTCCCAGCTCTCTGCTGTATCTCGTTTCTCACTGGGAGACCCCAGTCTGAGTGAGCTTAGCTAACTTCTGCATATTAATTTCCTGAGCAAGTCACTGCTGATCCTAGTCTTCTCTTCAAAACTGTAATTTACATGTGCTTAGCTGTTATTTCCATTATTGCTAGAAGGGTTGCATGAATAGATATTGCCAAATTTTGGAACGTTAAATATTTGTATTCTGTTGTGCACTATAGAGTTTTTGAGTCGTGTGGGATGTTCTCAGTGGTGGTCGTGAGGTTCCTGTATTTTAAGCCCAGCGTTAATGCATATTGAAACCATATTGTTGCATACCATGAGCCTTATTTCATGTTCCTTGTTGTGCTGCAGTAACTCACGTTCTGTAACACTGCCCCCCCTTGCAGCTCTATTTGACATATCTTTCATAACCAGGTCTCTATAATGCATTTTTTTTCTGAGGGAGTTACTGGTTAAATCTATTTTAACTTGACCATTTTTCACAGAATATAAAACCTGGTCTCTCTCTGCCATAACTGGGATCACTAACAACATAGAGTTTGTGCTTTACTTCTTCAGGCCGCAGCAGAAAAGACCATAAACGGAAACAGTTCTTGTTCTTAAAATTGCTCTTGATGGTCATTTTTGTTTTCCAGATGTTACAAACTGTAATTCAGAATACTGTAATCCTACCTTAAAAAAATGTTCTAACTTCTGCCATTGGGGCTTATGGGAGCTGAAGTGCAACAGCATTTCCAGAGGTGGCATGTTCTTTAATGGCCCCATGCAGTGCCCTGATTTCTTGTTCTGCTCCACATACTGTGAAGCAGAACTAGAGTCTCACTTGTGAAAGAAAGCAGAAGAGGACAAGAGAACAGGCTGTCAAAGTGCTCATAAGAGAGTCACTTTTCTAATTAACGTCACAAACAGTTGGAACGATTACAAGAAGTAATGTCTCCCAGTCAGACTCTAGCAACCCAAAGACAAGCTTTGTTGATTGAAGTCATACTGAGGAATTGGCATAAACTGTGGTCTTGCGCTACTGATCGTGTCCTGGTTTCTGACCATGTCATATGGTTCCAACTGTTTCTAATTGAGCTACACCACCAAACTACATTACTCAATTTAAACTGTGTTGTTGTTGCAGTTGTATTTTGCAGTGCCAGAGAGCAAGCATAGTCATAGCAAGGTTCCTTCAATCAGCCAGTCAATCTTTCAAATAGATTCCTTCAAGGATGAACTTTTTATGCCGTGGACAGCATTGGCTTATGGAAGGAGTATAGCTTCCAATCGAAAATAAGGTAAACCTGTGGAGTACTCACTGCTTTAGCTATGACACATGCCTGGAGAGAAGAAATTCCTATAATGCTCTGGCCTGGCAGTATGCCCAGTCCATGAAGATCCTTTAATGGTGGCTGCCATTCTTAAATTTTCTTGAGTCTCAGTAGCCGAATAGATCAGATGCTGCGTTAGCAGGGGGTCAACCAGTGAAAGCACCAGAGCAGAAAGAACAGCACTCTTACGTATTACTAAAGCAAGGTCATGCGATCATGCCCCCTGGAGGATCATTTGACACCTTCCTGCTGCTCAGACTTGAATAAATTGTTTATTTTAAGATTGTTTGTGCCTCCAGCTTTGACAGACTGCCTGCTACCACAACGTTTTCCTTTACAGGCAGTATGTCACAGATTTCTATCCCTGTCCCACTGTCATTTCTGTCTTTTGAGGGATCATTTGTCCATCCTCTCTAGACCAGGGAGAGTTAAACCCATGTTTTGTGGTTCAGCCCTAATGACCTCATTTCCTGGGCTCTTGTATTCTCCCTGTCTTCCTCTTGAATGGCTTCTAGGAACAGAGACTTTTAAACAGACCAGCTGTAATTTTCTCCCAAACCCAGGATGCTATGCCTCCTTTGAACTATGGTTTCAGAATAAGGCAGGATCTGAAACCACAATTTCATTCTGCCTTGAAGCAAAAAAGATTCCAATCTTGTCGCAGACATGATGGGGGAAGGGCTGATGGGAATGTGGCAGTCTGAGGTTTGTACAAGCTTGTTCACGTAGCTAGAAAACTTGGTGTGTCTGTGTGTGTCTGTGTGTGTCTGTGTCTGTGTGTGTTTAATCACATCTGAATCAGGCCAGAGAAAAGGGAAATACTTGACAGTATCAAACGCAGAAGACAGATTAAGTGAATAGGATCTTAACAGAAAAGTGACTTTCCATTTTTGGCTGCTCCTCACACATACAAATGGGGAAGGGTGAGGGTGCATGATCCATGTGGCTGCTTTGTTCTCTGTGTGAAAGCGGAACCTGCCTTTCCCTTGGGAAAGTCTTTGCAGTCCCATTGCTGTCCCTTATCACTTAACAAGCAGTGTGGGAAGTCATAATCTAGATGAGTGTGTAGTCTCTGCACCAATTATGCTCTTGCCATAAGCACAGGAAACGATTCATCCAGGTAAGTCAGAAGACAACAGTGTCAGGGAGAAGTACTTGAAAAGAGTTTGCAAAAGAGCCTGCAACTTTGACTATGTGGGATGTCTAACTAAGATGATTTCATAATTCAAGGCCTGTTACACCAATGCAAACGAACCAGTCTATGGAGGATGCAATGTGCTTTATTCCTCATTGTGGCTTGCCCACTGAAAACCTTTAGCTTCATTTCTCTGCTCATTCTGAATAAACATCCTCCCACATATCAAAACACCAAGAGGATGCCAGCCCTTTGTACAACAGTTGCACTGAATTAGCCAGTCCCTAATTATGGTTGGAGGGAATTAGCCTTCTCGTAGAGACTGTGGATGGGAAACGATGTCTCTCATTCAGCCCCACGGTGGCCCACCACAACTTTGGCTGTTTAGTAGAGCCACCAGTCTTCCTGCTAGTAGCCAAATAAATAATAGGGGAGCCAGCTTTAGTTCTCAGGCTGATTAATCCCAGACATTTTGGAAACAAGGGAAAGTTGAACAGGAGAATAAAAAAGAAAATAATGGCATTTGCACTCTGTTTTGGAATAAAGTTTCTGCTTATATTAGCTTTATATAAGGTAGTTCATGATGTATGATGTTAGAACTACCATCATCACCATAGCTGTAGTTTTAGGACATAGCTGTGTTTGTCTGTATTAGCATGTAAGGTCAAAAATAAGGGGGGTGGAATAAAGAAGATGAAAGTGTTGTGGCACCTTAAAGACTAATTGCTATATTTTAATGTGAGATCTTGTGGGCAATTCCACTTTCTCAGACATCACTATCATGTTGCTTTAACAGAAACAGCCAATGAATTCTTTCTTTCTTTCTTTCTTTCTTTCTTTCTTTCTTTCTTTCTTTCTTTCTTTCTTTCTTTCTTTCTTTCTTTCTTTCTTTCTTTCTTTCTTTCTTTCTTTCTTTCTTTCTTTCTATTCATTTGTTCATTCATTCATATAGCGCTCATCTAGCCAAAGGTCACTCTGAATGGTTTACAACATGATCAAATAATAAAACAATGCTACAAATACACAAGTAAATTCAACGTATTAGACATTAAAATAGAATTTCTTTTAAACAATTACATATAAAAAAATTAAAGTGGTGATGTGATAATATTTGGCGGCTTATAGTTTCATAGGGATTTCATTGATGGAAATGCCTGTCTGAACAGCCAGGGTTTTAGGAGATTTTTAAAAGTTGCCAGCAAGGGGGGCAGGTGGATTGTCTGAGATCAGTTGGTTCCAGAGTCGCGATGTAGCTGCTGAGAAGGGCTGGTTCCTAGTTATCTCCCTCCGGGCCTCTCTTGGGGGCAGCCAGGCATCTGGCTTGGGATGAACAAGTAGGACAGGCAGTTCTTGTTAGAGGAAGGTGTTCCACCAGGTCCCAAGGTACCGAATTAACTAAGACTTGTTCCCAAGTAACAACAAGGTAGGCTTAATCTCATTGCCCTAGTACAGTATATGGTAGTACAACTGGGAAACTTTGATCATGTTGACAAATCACCTTGTGATTCATCATATAGAACCTATGCATTATAATGTTTTAAGTAAAATATACCCATTTTATCCTTTATTTCTCTGGGGAAAATAGGACTGTGTCAGTGTGTGTTTAATAAGTCCCTATAACGGTGAAAGTGGTAATGGAGAAAGCGGGATGTTGTTACTCAAACAAGTTATATGGCATATAGAATTATATGTACATTAGCTTCATCCAAGTAATGGAAGACCCTTGACACGTACCAGATCTTAAATAGAATCCATTTGTAGAGTTTGGCATTGCTCCCAAGTAAACAGCTTTATAAGTACAGAGAGGTTTGTACTGTGCACACACCAAGTAAATGCATTTAACCTAAGTGTGAAGTCTCTTAGATCAGATTCCAAGAGATAAGTTACCAGAATGACTTATGAAGAAGGAACAGAAAATGGTTATGCAAAAATACATGTTCCTTACTTCTATCAGTCAAAACTGATCAGGATTCAGCTAATTCCAATACTTAGGAGAGAGATGATTTTAGTTGATATATATGTCAGGATGAATGCTGGTGGACTTCTGTAAAAACTGTGATTGGGCACGGAAATACAAAACAGGAGACTGATTGAAGGCAGATCTCATAATATGAAAATAACAGAAAGCAACCACCCAGCTAGTCCAATGTATTGTAATTCCATGTAAAAGGAATGAAAGAAAACAGGTGTTTGTTGGAATACATTGACAATGATGCAAACTGTATCTGAGATGAATAACTAAATGAGATTGGAACCACATTATTGGCTATATCTATTTATAGATATAAATTACATCTCCATCCACATCTATTTATTCTCAGAAATCACAGAGTTCAAAACTGGTGGGTCAGGAGGACCCAAGAACCCTGCTGAAAGCTCCACCAAATTACCTGCTCCTTGGTGGGAGCTGTAAGCATTGAGAAGAATTTTCTGCCACCATACTCCACATCCTCCTACGAACCCTCCCAGGCTGCACTCTGGACTCTTCTCCTGCCTATTTACCTGCCTCAGCATACCTGCTGATCCTGCCTTTGCCCTCTGTGAGTGGCAAACTTGATTGAGGATCCTTTCCTTGCCCTTTAGACAAGGCTGACCTTGTTGCCATGGCTATCTGCCTAATAGCGCATAACAACTGAGTGCTGAGAACAGGCCGTTTTAATTCCAGTAATTGCGGATGAAGAGTCATATGAACCTTCAATGTAATAACACAATACCACACATTAATTGATACTTCATAATTTGTATCAGACGGAGCCCAAGACTAGTGGCAGCTAAGGAATTCTGGGAATTGTAATAGGGAAAAAAACTTATTCAAGGTCTGAGACACTGATGTATGAATTTTGAGTTCCACAGTTAGACTCAAAGCAAAGTCAGGTTCTTAAAATCCCATTAATTTTCTTGGAATCCAGTGTGGTGAAATGGTGAGACCTGGGTTCATATCTCCACTCAGTCAAGAAGTTCATTGGGTAGCATGGTTCAGTCATGAGTTCTTAACGTATCTCACCTCGCAGGTGGTTGTGAGGATAAAATGGAGGGAAGGGGAAGCTCTGTATGCTACTTTGAGTTCACTGGGAAAAAATACACATATGTACATTTACAGGTACATCAGAAATATGACAAATTTACAAGGTATCTGGGCTCAGTTAGGCCAACTGAAATTGGAGGGAAGTGTTTAATTTTAGCTAGATTGTGCCACAGGTTTTTATAATTAGGATCCCAAGTGTGTGCACATATACTCACATGCACATGTGTAAAGGAGAAATAAAAAGAGGGGATGTGTATTTTGCGTCACTTGTTAAATTGATGAATATGTTAGAGAAGGAAGAGGAGTAAGTTTGTAAGCTGGGAAGGGTTTTCCCTGGGTGAAGACCTGCGTAGAAGTGAGCTATGCTTTGCATATCTGAAACCTGTTGCATGGAGCAAATTAATAAAATTGACATCTCCTTCTGCTCACCTAGTTTCAGCCATGTCCATAGCACTACTCATGGCTGGAGTGCAATCCCAATATTCTTCCTAAATTAATTCAGCCCATACTGTAGGTCACTCTAGATGGCTTTTGTTTTGTATTTTATACATTTAATTGTTTAAAATTTTTAACATGTGAACCCATTTCTGAGGAACTCCCAGCTTTAACATGCAATAGACCAATACCTGAATAAATAATATGAATATGAGATTAAAGTGGGACTAGTAAAGACAAGCCCTTCTTGGATGTACACCTTAATGTGGTGAGGGGGCTTCAGTGTGTCAGAGGAGTCATGAGCAATGCCATCTGGAGGCATGATGAGCCTGGACTCCTAGCAGGGTTGCCCAAGACAGAATGTTCACAGCTGAGTCACCACCAGACTGAGATCCATCCACAGCCACATCAGCAGAAGATAATGAATAGTTCCAGTGGTGGTGGGTGTGGAGAAACTTCTGAAGGGCAGTTACTGGGCAGAAGCAGTAGTAGCTGATGGTGATGCTGACAGAGGACTTTTCATAAATCATAGCAGTGACACTCAACGTAACTTTTGTTAGTAATGCACAGAAGGAGGCAATGGCAGACCACTCCTGAACCTTTCTTACCTTGAAAACCCTATGATAAAATTGAAACAAGAGATAGTGCTGGAAAATGAGACTCCCAGGTTGGAAAGCACTTAATCAGCTCGTCGGGAAGAACAAAGGACAAGTACAAATAGCACTGTTGCTAATGGTGCACATAGATTAAAACCAAAAGGATGTCTAGTGACCGATGTCCACAGACGGAAAAGATATGATACCGCATAACACACACAATTGGAACATGGAATATGAAAAGTATAAATCAAGGTAAACTGGGAGGCTTAAAGCAAGAAATGAAACATTTAAATATTGCAGTCCTTGGTGTCAGTGAATCAAAGTGGACTGGAATGTGACATTTTCAGCCAGACAGCTACAAAGTGTTTTACTCTGGAAATGATAAAGCAAGAAGAAATGGCATGGCTCTGATAGTGAGACAAGATGTAGCAAAGGCAGTTAGGGGCTATGATATCCACATTATTGTATTCCTGGATACTATACAGTGGACCCTTGACTTACAGACGGCTTGACTTACAGACTTTTTGAGTTACAGACTTCTCTGGCCGCAAAATTTAGGTTTGACTTGCAGCCTGAGAATTGACTTACAGACCAGAAAAAAACCAAAATGGAACAAAAACGGCCTGTTACGGGATTAATCGGTTTTCAATGCACTGTAGGTCAATGGAGACTTGACCTACAGACTTTTTGACTTGAGAACCGCCTTCCAATACGGATTAAGTTCTCAAGTCAAGACCCCACTGTATATGGGTGTGAAAGCTGGAGAGTGAAGAAAGCTGACAGGAAAAAAATGATTTATTTCTGGCTGGACTGCCAGAAAGAAGAATAAGTGGGCGCTAGAGAAGATCAAATCTGAACGATGTCTATTTTGAAACTGAGACTGTCCTATTTTGGGCACAGCATGAGAAGGCAAGAAAAAAAATAAACTGGGAGAGGTTAAAGACAGCAGAAAAAGCAGAAGACTAAATATGAGATGGATTGACTTCCTAAAGTAAACCGCAGGCTAGAGTCTGTGGGAGCTGAGCAGGGCAGTTAAGGACATGAGATCTCTCATTCATAGGATTGCCGTAAGTCAGATAGAACTTGACAAGACATTACCACAACAATAAAGATAACAGCAAGAGTAATATAGTCAATATAGTCCTTAAAGTTAGTGAAATAAATATTAATAGTAATAAATGGATATATAACAATGAAATAGGAAGAAAAAGAATAGGGGAATAAACACCACCCAAACTGTCACTACCACTTGCAATTTGAATGCAAAGTTGATCAAGGAATTGATTTTTTTGAGGCAAGCCAGGCAAAGACAATATACATATCATTCAATGAGAGCTCTGTGAAAATTGGGGTGGGGGATCAGAGAAGTGGAAAATGAAGAGGAATTGCTTTTGTCCTGCTCATTTTCAACTATACGCTGTTCCGGTTATAATACAAATTGCTAGGGAAACATTTAGCTGCAGGACACCCATTCTGTTTTCTGTTTGTTGCCAAGTATCTGTAGAAACCACAGACGAATCAAAGTGTGAACATCCACCATGGTGTCTCAGCATCTCAGCAAGGAGTTAATCAGCATTCCTGAAAACATCCCTGTCTGAAACTCCATGAACTTATTTCATTCCATCTAACAGGTAGACCAGTTCCCTTCAGCATTGCCATGCTCCAAAACTCAACGTTGGGGCACTGCCAGATTTTAGTGTCGCATGTTGAATTTCATCCTTTTAAAAGGATGTCTGAAGTATCAGAAGGTGCCTTCAAACACCTACTTCTTGCTCTAAGCATAGACTATCTTGTTGTTGTTTATTTATTTATTTATTTATTTATTTTATTTATATCCCGCCTATCTAGTCGCGAGGACTACTCTAGGCGGCTTACAACAACGTTAAAATACAATAAAAATAAACAACCAATACAAAAACAGGTAAAAGAGAAAAAAGACAATAAAGAGATAAGAAAATCAAAAAATGGTTTTATGAGAAGGCCTGCCGAAACATCCAGGTCTTTAATAGATTCTTGAAAGTGCCCAGCGAGGGAGCTCCGCGAATGTCAGGAGGTAAGTTATTCCACAGGCGAGGAGCCACCGCCGAGAAGGCCCTATTTCTTGTTTTCTCTTTCCGGGCCTCCCTCGGGGTTAGGCTCCTCAGCCTCACCTCCTGGCTCGCCCGTGTGACCCGGGTAGAACTTGGTGGGAGTAGGCGTTCCGCCAAGTATCGAGGCCCTAAACCGTTTAGGGCTTTATACGTAAGCATTAGCACTTTGAAGTCGATGCGGAACCTGATGGGCAGCCAATGCAATGCGGCCAGAGTGGGCGAAATATGTTGGAATTTTTTCACTCCACTAAGTAATCTGGCCGCCGCATTCTGCACCACCTGTAATTTCCGCAGCAGCCTCAAAGGAAGCCCCACGTAGAGCGCATTACAGTGGTCTAATCTTGAGATTAGGAGCGCATGTACTAAGGTGGTGAGCGCCCCCACTTCCAGGTAGGGCCGCAGCTGGGCTATCCGCCTAAGGTGAAAAAAGGCGGTGCGGACCACCGATGCCACCTGTGACTCCATGGAGAGCACCGGGTCCAGATGGATCCCCAAGCTGCGTACCCCATCCCTAGCAGGGAGAGTCACCCCCCCAAAAGAGAGGGAGTTACTCAAATCCCCGACTGTGGGGGGGCCCACCCTCAGCACTTCCGTCTTGTCCGGGTTCAGCCTGAGCCCGTTCTCCTGCATCCATTCCAGTATAGTCCCCAGGCAGCGCTGGAGGCACAGGACGGCTTCTCCTGCGGTTGGCAAAAAGGAGATGTAGAGCTGCGTGTCGTCCGCATACTGGTGGCACGAAGCTCCACACCCCCTGATGACCCCACCCAGCGGCCTCATATAGATGTTAAATAGCATTGGGGAGATAATCGACCCCTGTGGAACCCCACAATTGAGGCTCCACGGGGCCGAGACCCTCTCCCCAAGCTGGACTCTCTGGGGGCGGTCCTCCAAGAAGGAACGGAGCCAGGACAATGCCCGGCCACCTATTCCCAACTCGGAGAGCCTCCCCAGGAGGATACCGTGGTCAATGGTATCAAAGGCCGCTGAGATGTCGAGGAGGACCAACAGGGACACTTTACCCCTGTCGGCCTCCCTCAGTAGGTCATCACACAGGGCGACCAAAGCCGTTTCTGTGCCGTGGCGCGGCCTGAAGCCCGACTGGAATGGATCCAGGGCATCTGTTTCTTCCAAGAGCGCCTGAAGCTGATCGGCCACCACCCTCTCGACTACCTTGCTAAGGAAGGAAACATTGGCGACGGGCCTGTAGTTGCCAATTTCGTCCGCCGCCAAACTAGGTTTCTTCCTAATGGGCCTAATGAGTGTGTCCTTCAGGGCAGATGGAAATCTGCCCTCAAGGAGAGACCCATTTATAATAGCCGTGGCCCACTCCGTTGTTAACGGCCTGGCCGCTTTGATTAGCCAGGCCGGGCAAGGGTCCAAAGAGGAGGTGGTGGCACGACAGCGATCAAGCGCCCTGGAGACAGTATCAGACGTAACAGGCTGAAAGGTGTCCAAAATCACCGGGCAAGACGGAGCGCTGGACATCTCAGCTCGACTCACTGTACTCAAAAAAGGAGAGAGGTCCCGGCGGATGGCCTCCACTTTTGATTTAAAAAATGCTGCAAATTGGTCCGGCGAAAAACTAGGGGGAGGCCCATCACCCGGACCAACTCCGGAAAGGTCGCGTACTATACGGAATAACTCCGCCTGCTGGTTGGACGCCTCGCTTATCCGGTTAGCGAGGTATGATCTACTAGCAGCCTTTACCTTAGCAAGATAAAGGTTAGTAGCGACCCTGACAGCTATCCTATTAAAATCCGTCGGGGCCCCTCTCCACCTGCGCTCTAGCCGTCTCCTGACCCGCTTCCTCGCCCGGAGGTCCCGGTTAAACCAGGGTGCCGGGCGGTCTCTGCGCCGGAGAGGGCGTTTAGGTGCGATCATGTCAGCAGCCCTAGTCGCGGCAGCAAACCAGCCATCCACCAGAGCCTCGACAGGAGCGCCAGCCAGGTCAGCCGTAACACCTCTCATGGCATCCTGGAATCCAACAGGATCCAGTAGCCTTCGAGGGCGGACCATAACAATAGATCCCTGCTCCCTGCAGGGGGGGGAGAGCCATTTTAATGGTACACTTTATTAGGTGGTGATCCGACCATGACAAGGGTACCGACTCAAGGTCAGTCACCATCGGATCACTCTCGCTCCCATTGGTAGAAAAAACCAGGTCGAGTGTATGACCCCCCACGTGAGTGGGACCGTTGACATGTTGGGACATGTTCAAGAAGGCCATGGTCTCCAAGAACTCAAGAGCTGGACCAGATGTCTCCGCCCCCGCGCGCACGTTGAAATCCCCCAGCACCAATAGGTTCGGGGAACCCAACAGTGTCGCGGAGACGAAGTCCACCAGCTCCGGTAGGGAGGTGGCTGGGTCGCGGGGAGCACGGTAGCCCAGCAAGATCCCAATACCGTCCCTGGCCCCGACAGACACGTGGAGGGCCTCAAGACCCGGCTTTATCACCGAGGAGCGCCTAGTGACCTCCAAGCTGGACTTATGGACAATGGCTACTCCCCCCCCAACCCTCCAGTCTGCCCTGGTGTTGGACAGCATAACCGGGCGGACAGATGAGAGCTAGAGGGGGACCCCCCTCTCCGCCGATCCAAGTTTCGGTTATGCAAGCCAGGTCTGTATCCTCCTCCAGAATAAGGTCTTGAATTACCTGGGCCTTATTGGATACAGACCTGGCATTCAACAACACCAGGCGTAGAGTGGAAGGTAGGCTGGTCTGGCTACCTCGATACTGGAGGCTGGTCTCCGTCTCAGAACAAGGAACAGCCTTTAAACATCTGTCCCTAGTTCTTCTAACACGAGCAGGGACGGAGCCAACGCCATATTTCCCCCTACCCGTAATCACAGAAATATTCTGGGGCCCCTCGCTGGGACGGCAGGCCTTCCAAACCATATCAAGAAAAAAAAAAAAAAAAAAAGACAGGTAAGTGCAAACAATCAAGTTAACCCAAAATAAATTACATATACAATTATAAAATATACAAAAGTAATCTAACAGAAAACAAAAAACAAAAAATATTAACAATTAAAAAAAAAAAATAAGAACACAATATAACTACAAAATTCCCCCAAAGGTTATCCCCCACATATAGCCGAGAGTTGTTTTTCTCTGACAGTTGATTTTGACCCTTTAGATAGAACTGGAGTCAATGGCGTTTCGTTAACACGGCCGGAGTCCCAGATCACAATAACGGGCTCAGAGGTCTCAGTATGGACACAGGGCAGGGTCACAAGCGCTAGTAAGCAAGCTGGAAAAAGCTTGGACCCTGCCATTTCCCCCCTTAAGGATCCAATTGGGGGGAGATCAAGTGGCAGCAAGCAGGCTGAGGCAGAGAAGCAGGCGAGGGAAGAAGGAGCTGGGGGGGGAATCTCCAACATGGCGCCGGCGTTCCCACGCTCCGGTGACCTCCCAGCTCCCGCTGATGCTGCAGGATCCTGGACCCTCTCAGCTACCCCCAAGTCCAGCAGTCCGTCCAGGCGCGTCCCCAAGGTCCCCAATCTGCAAGAGATGCCCCGTTCCTCCGCCAACTCCACCAGGCAAGGCACCTCCCAGGCAACGAGGGTCCCCCAAACGCCTTCAGGCAGCCGCTCACCACCACTCCGCAGGCGAACCCGGCGTCCTACGCTCCGCGCTTGCTGGTAGCAGCGACCATCCACCGCGCCAAAGCTCCGTGGCAAGATCTCCCCGACGCGTCCAGCGACCAGCGCGGCGAGGCTCGTCTCCAAGGAGGGGGGGGGCAGGGCGTCCGTCACCAGCCCATAGATCTTTACCCCCTCCGACAATCGCCTCCACACAGACCGTCGTCCGCCGCTTTCCCAAGCCTCCGAGCCCAGCAGGGAACCGGAGGAGCCCTCTCCCTACTCCAGCTCCAACTCCGATCCCCGCTACGAGCTCCCGGCCAGAAACGCAGGCTCCTGGTTTAGTCGTTAAGTCATGTCCGACTCTTCGTGAACCCATGGACCAGAGCACGCCAGGCCCTCCTGTCTTCCACTGCCTCCCAGAGTTGGGTCAAATTCATGTTCGTAGCTTCTATGACACTGTCCAACCATTTTGTCCTCTGTCGTCCCCTTCTCCTCTTGCCTTCACATTTTCCCAACACCAGGGGCTTTTCCAGGGAGTCTTCTCATGAGATGGCCAAAGTATTGGAGCCTCAGTTTCATGATCTGGCCTTCCAGTGAGCACTCAGGGTTGATTTCCTTCAAAATGGATAGCTTTGTTCTCCTTGCAGTCCAGGGGACTCTCAAGAGTCTCCTCCAGCACCACAATTCAAAAGCATCAATTCTTCGGCGGTCAGCCTAGCCAGATAGACTATCTACATGGAATCAAAATCTGTTGTTAGTGTTGTGGCTTCAGTTCTTCCCTTCAGAAAGCCATCTAGTGGTTAAATATGTGAAATAACCCAATTTTTCTAGTACGAAGTATGCATCTTGAATCAATTCCAATATCAGTACAATACCCAGCTGGTGAATTGCTTACGTTAACCAGATACATGGTTTTACATATTTCAAGATCTTTTTAACAAGTCATGTCTTTATTCCTCTCCGTTTTCCCCAAAGACAAAATATTTGGATTAAGTGTTTTTATACTAAGTTACCTAAGTGTCTGGGAAGCTGCCAAGGAAGGCACGATGAGGATCACTGCCCTCTTATTTGGCCTGAGCACCTGGTTTCTGAAGGTTTGCCTATGTCATTGATGGTAATCTTTAGGGAAACTTCCTGCAACAAAATGTTGCAATAAGGAGTGCTGATGCTCAGGAGTCTATTCCATCCTTCATCAAGATGCTTTTCTGTTTTCCCCTATCATTCTATTATCCTTGAGTACATTTAAATCATCATTAGATTGTTTTGAGAGTTATCCTGGCCTTAATGTTTTTAATGCACCAGCAAAACACGCAGTTTTCTCAAGCACACTGATACCTCTTTGTTGCATGTGTAGCTTCCAGTTGTACATTTTTAGTTGAGGAAATTCAAAGGAGAGCAACAAGGGTGATCAAGGGACTAGAAATCAAGCCCTGGGAGGAAAAACTGAAATAACTGGGCATGTTTAGCCTTGAGAAAGAATACAGAGAAAGGATATGATAGCACTTTTCAAATACTTGAACAGCATTTGAATGGTTTACAGATTTGGGGCAGGATCTGTTCTCAATCATCCCAGAATGCAGGACACGTAATAGTGGGCTCAAGCTACAGGAAGCCTGATTTAGGCTGAAGATCAGTGAAAACTGTTAGAGCAGTTAGACAATGGAACCAATTACTTTGGGAGGTGGGAAATGCTCCAATGCTGGAGGCATTCAAGAGAAAACTGGACACCCATCTGTCAGATCTGCTTTGATTTGGATTCCTGCATTGAGTTAGGAGGATGGACCTGATGGCCTTATAGGCCTCTTGCAACTCCGTTATTCGATGATCCTTTGAGTCTGTGATTTATTTATTTATTTATTTTTGCTTTGTAGGCAATGGTACATACAGATGAGACACTGGGAACAGAGGGAATGATAGACCTGTCCTCCATGATACTGTTTAATCCTTTTAAAATGCCATTTATTTATTTATTTATTTATTTATTTATTCATTTATTCATTTATTTATTTATTTATTTATTTATTTATTTATTTGTTTATTTATTTGTTTATTTATTTATTTATTTGCCACCCACACTACCCAAAGGTCTCTGGGCGGCTTACAACAATTTGAATACAATAAAAAGATAAAAAGATAAAACAATTAAAACACAATTTAAAATGCAGTGCTCTAAAAATGCGGTGCATGAAGCCGTTCCTTCCATGAGTTAGAATAGAATGTTGTGGGTGACAAAGCACTTTCTTTTGTCAATCCAGAGTTGGCTGCTGGTGAGTTCAAAAGGATGGCACAGCACTGTACTTGTTCTATTGTTTTCAAACATTTATAAAACTGTCATGTTCCCTAAACTGAAAAGTTTCAGCTGCTTCCCTTGTGAAGAAGGCACGCCGTTCCCTTGTCCTTCTTCTTGGAACAGAGCTGTTGCTATTAATTTATTAAGGAAACCCAGCAGTTGTATATAACATATTTGTGAAACTGATGGAAGAAATGTGACAAGAAGGCATACAGTCACGAGGAGCCAAAAGGGAACAAAGGGCAGGTGACATGTGTCTTCATCGATATACAAGCACCATACTTTTCATGGGGCCTGGTGCTCTACGCTAACTGTAAAGAGAAACCAATTTGGAGCATTTAAAATCTTGAGTTGCCCTTAATTTTATAGCATAGCATTGTCTTTCCTAGTTGTGCTATGTTTTTTAAAATGTTTCCGTGCACCCTTTGTTAAATGGTAACATCAAAGCAGTGCGACAGCAGTTCAAACAGTACAGAACAAAAATACCAAAAGTGTAAAAATGCTCAATGAAACACAAATCCAGTGTTTTGCCTTTTCAACCAATAGGTCCTGTATATAATTTTGAGAAATGTGACTTGTAAAAAAAAAAAACTTTGTTCTGGACAAAATTGTAAGCATGCTAGAGCATCTTTGCCGGCAATGGCCACAACGTATGTTGAGCCTGCCTTCTAGTGTGCTTTTAAATGGGAGTTCCATCCCACCCCCTTCTTTTTACTTGCCAACTTGAAACAATGGCTACAGTCTTATTAAGGACACCCACTGGCATAACACAATCAGGGTAACTCTCAGGGGGAAATTGCTGTGACTTAATAAGTCAGAAAAAGTTGTTCAGTGCTGAGTCCCACAACTTCCTTTGCAACAGCAAACGTCCTGCCAACATCTTAATTTCCAACAACTGGTCACTGAGACCTATGCGGACTGTCTTATGCCACCATTAGCATAGGATACGGACCATTAACTAAAAGTGGGGCTTATAGCCTCATCTTCAGTGGGTTCTTGGAGCAGCTACCAATTAATAACAACTGGTTAAAATAGCCAGTAGCCACCGGGGAAAAAAAACTGAGCAACAAGGCAAATGTTCCAAACTAACATGAAACCATATGCTCCATCTCTAATGTGGCAGGCAACAGTAGCATCATACATAACCACATAATCCAACCTAACCACTTGGGCACCAGATGCAGATGTTAGCAGAAGTGGCTTGGAAGCATAGAACAGCAGCAAGTAGGTTGTTCTAAGTAAAATATAAGGCAAGTTCTACTTTGGATAATTAATTATTTACTCCTTAAGAAATGTAAGATATAAGATCATACTGTCAGATCAGAGAACTGATGCATGACCCTCCCTAAGAATCCTACAAAATTTCATAGATCACCAGGGAAAAACCAGAAGCCTGTGTTCATCATAGATGGCACTTATGCCAATAAAGGGTTAATTTCAGAATGAAACCAAACAGTATTTGACAATCATATCAAAATTCATCTATCAAAGTATGTCTTTTAACTGTTGCAATATTTTCAGACCTCAGCTTGTCCATTTCTACAAGCTTTATTTATCTACGTTGCTTTTATGTTCTATATGCAGAAAATATCTCAGAGCTATGACAATTGAACTTAAGTTGTGGACAAATACTTAAGTCAGAATTCAGTCCAAAATACAAGAGAAAAGGTATAACAAAATATCACAAAAAAGTTTGGAGTTACATTTTAAAAATACAGGAGTTGACAGCTTAATAAGGCACATTTAAAAACAAAAGACAGATAATATATATCATAAAATTCTTAAAAGTTAAAAAAAAGCCTTGTAACTTTAAATAAACTTTAGCCATACTTTAAAAGTACTTACTTACTCAAGTAAAAAGTACTTACTCAAACCTTCACTGCCTTGTGGCTATATCCACCGATGGAAAAGGCTTCAGGAGTTAACCTCGAGGCAAAATCTAGAGCTGGAGTCCCGGAAGCAGTTTGTGACTGTGTACAGTCATGCTCTGGCAATTCCTGTGACCTCACTGGAACCAGCTGTATTGGCTCTTGCCTTTCCATTGGACTACTTCAGTGATGTGGAGAGGGGGTATTTTCTGCTTGGGTAAAAGTCTATCCTACATATTATTTTACCCAGGCTTTGTGCTCTGGAGAGGACACTCCAGCTTCATATACAGCATCGAAACAACACAGAAGTAGCAGTTACCGATTAAAAGTCTTTACTCTATTGGCGTAGAGCATGACGCCAGGGCCTATTTCTGATGGTGGGTGAGGTCATTGCACCTCAGTAGGTAGCTACCGCCCACCTTAAGCTGGGCAGCCCCCAGCCAGTAAGGGGCTGCTTCGCCACAGTCTGTTAACCCCACGGGGTGCATGGGGTTTAGAGTGAAAGCCAACAAGCAGATTGATAACCCTGCATCAATAACCCTGCAATCATAAGAAAACTTCTGCCCTAAGGATGGGCACCTGTAATATTCAGACAATGTCCTCTGGCTTTTCCAATGACCTGCAGGAAATAGACGATGCGCTCAAGACAGCTGTCATTGACATGGAACTGAGTAGGCTGCAGATGGGCATTGTTGCCGGATGAGATTGCCGGACTCAGGATCTGTCAAAGAAAAAAAAATCTCATTCTTCTGGCAGGGAAAACCATTGGGAATATGGTGTTGGCTTTGTGGTTAGAAATACTCTGCTGAGATCCATTGTTCCACCTACTGCAGGGAGTGAAAGAATCCTGTCTCTGCAGCTCCATGCACCAGCAGAACTGGTCACCCTTATTAGCGCACATGCACCAACACTGTCATCTACAGCAGAAATCAAAGACAAATTCTATGATGATCTGGCAGCTGCTATTAAAAAAAATCTCAGAGAGAGAACCGCTGTTCATTCTCAAAGACTTTAATGTTAGAGTTGGTGCTGATCACAATTCTTGGCCCACTAGTCTAGGCTGTTTTGGCATTGGGAGGATGAACAAAAATGGACAACGTCTGCTGGAGTTTTGCTCTTATTATGGTGTCAGCAGCACGTTCTTTAATATGAATCTTCGACACAGAGTTTCCTGGAGACATCCAAGATTGAAGTGTTGGCATCAGCTCAATTTGATCCTCACTAGATGCTCTAGCCTTCCTAGTATTACAATCACACACAGTTATCAGGGTGCCGGTTGTGATACTGATCACTCCCAGGAGTGTAGTAGAGTAAAACTGTGAACAAAGAGATTGTATCACAGAAAAAAGGAAGGAAGACCAGGTATTGACATCAGCAAGACTCGCGATCAGAGAAAAGTGGAGGAATTTGCTCAAGTGCTTGAGGAAACCCTTCCAGGCCCGGCTGGTGCAAATGCACCTGAACAATAGGAACATTTCAAGAATGCTGTTTATAACTCCACCTTGTCTACATTTGGCAAGAAGATGAAAAAGATGGCAGACTGATTTGAAGCCCACTCAGAGGAATTGATGCCAGCCATCGAGGGAAACAGGAGAGCTTTAGTAGCATACAAACCCTGTCCTAGTGAATACAACTTTCAGGCTCTTTGAATTGCTCATAGCAAAGTCCAACAGCCTGCCAGGAGATGTTCCATCGATTATTGGCTTCAGCTCTGCTCTCAGAAACAGATAGCAGTGGACACAGGTAACACCAAGGGAATGTATGACGGTATCAAACAGGCTTTAGGTCCAATACAGAAGAAATCTGCTCCTTTGAAGTCTGCTACAGGTGTGATCATCCAGGACCAAGCACAGCAGATGGAACGCTGGGTGCAGCACTACTCTGAGCTACATTCTAAAGAGAATATACCATGTTTTCCCAAAAATAAGACAGGGTCTTATATTAATTTTTGTTCCAAATAATGCATTAGAGCTTATTTTCAGGGGACTTCAGGGTAGTAACCAAAGACATTAAATAACATTGAGCGCTTGCCTGTCTTGGAAGAGTTGGACAGCAAACCAACCGTAGCAGAAATAAAAGTGGCTTTGGATTCCCTCACCTCCGGCAAGGCACCTGGGAAGGATAACATTCCTGCTGAAGTGCTGAAGTGCTGTAAAGTGACCATCACCACTGAGTTGTATGAAATCTTTTGTCTTTGCTGAAGGGAAGGTGGAGTGCCACAGGACATGAAGGATGCAAACATTGTATAAGAACAAAGCGACAGGGGCGACTGTAATAACTACCGTGGCATCTCTCTTCTCAGCATTGTAGGGAAGATGCTTGCCCATGTTGTGCTGAAGAGGCTCCAGGTGCTTGCAGACAGAGTCTATCCAGGACCAGAGTGTGGATTTCAAGCTAACACATCCACCATTGACATGGTATTTTCCCTCAGACAGTTTCAGGAGAAATGTACGGACTGACAGCCACTCTTTGTGGCCTTCATAGATCTTCCAAAGGCCTTTGATTTGGTTAGCAGGGACAGCCTTTTTAAAATCCTTCCCAAGATTGGATGTCCAATCCACTCGACTCCTTAACATCATCAGGTCCTTTCATGAAGGAATGAAAGGCACTGTAGTTTTTGATGGTTCAGCATCAGATCCCTTTGACATCCAAAGTGGAGAGAATCAGGGCTGTGTCCTCATGCTGACTCTGAATGTTGATTATAAGATATATACAACCATCTGGGCAACTACATTAAAGAAGGTACTTTCGGTAATGATGCACAAAGACCAGACAGGTTTCATCCCTAAAAGGAAATTAGCATCAAATATAAGATCAATAATAGACATTGATCATAGTATTCCAAAATGCATTGGTATGCATTTTGGAATACTATGAAATACATAGTATTTTGATAATGTCAATTGGGAGTTTATGTTGCTGTAATTGAAGAAGATGGGAGCAGAACAAACTTTTCTACAAACAATTAAAGCAGTATATATTAAACAGAAGACCAAAATCAAAATCAATGGTCAAACAACTGAAGATATCCAAATTGAACAAGGCACAAGGCCTGGTTGTCCCCTTTCTCTGTTATTATTTATTCTAACATTAGAGATTTTGAATAGAAAAAAGGAAATACTGGAATTAGAGGCCTCAGAATCAGGGGAGAAAAATTTAAGCTACAAGCATATGCTGATGATTTAGCAATAATATTAGAAAATCCCCTGGATAGTATGGATTAAGTATTAAGAACTATGGAAGAATTTGGAGCTGGAGCTGTTAAAATAAACTGTAGTAGATAAAATAAACTACCAAAACCCGAAATTTTTTACTAAAAATGTATAAAAAAAGAGGATGTTGAAAAACTGATAATGAAAACTAACTTTGAGGAGGTACAAAAAGTGAAATATCTAGGAGTTATTATCACAAAAAAAGCAAGCAATTTGATGAAAGAAAATTATCTTACAACTCAGAAGGAAATTCAGAGAAGACCTGGAGGAATGGAAAAAGCTAGAAATCTCAATGATGGGAAGAATCTCGATAATAAAGATGATGATTTTACCAAAACTGCTATTTTTGTTTCAAAACGTGCCAATTTTTATTAAACTATAAATATTTTAAGGACCTGGACAGCCTGACCATGGAATTTGTATGGAAGGCCAGGAACCAAGAACAAAGAACATTGCAAGATTTAAAAGAGAGAGGTGGCTTAGGACTGCTGAATTGGCTATTCTATTACAAAGTATGTGCTGTGGTCTGGGTAAAAGAATGGCTAACTGTGGCGATCCCCCTTGTCGTCCCTTTATTTCCTTTGGGCTCCACAAAGGTAAACACGCCTTTTTCCTTCTTATCGTTGCCACCAGGTATTTCTCCTAATACCACTACAATTCCCACACACAGGAGCTGCTCATATAACTTAGGAATCAGGGGATTGATCAAATATTCTTTTATTAATGAACAAAGTAATAAGAAGAATCAAATATAACTGTTTCATGTGTTCATGTATAATAAATCAGGTGTTCAATCAGTTATATTCAATACTATTGTAGGTTTTGAACCAATATTCATTGTGTTATGCTTATGGGTTCATTCCTGCTTGTTCAATATGTTTCTTTCTTTCAATTTCCTTTCTTAACCCTTTTTTATCTACTCCTAAACCCTAGCACTCTCTCCACATCTTCTTGTCCCTACTTCTCTCTATCCCTATCTCATGCCAACTCTCCTGAACTGTCTCTTCTCACACTCCAACTGTCATTCTGACTCCGCCCCTCCTTCTCTATCCTCTGATTGACATGCAGGAATGACATCATCTTTTGGTTTCCGCTACACTAACATTAGAAAATAAAAAACTGTTGAAATTGGAAGGTCATGATATAAAAATGGTTTGGCATGCATATGTGTAGTATGGAAAATTCAAAGAAGAGACACATTTCCCAGAACACATTGTGAGGAAAGTGCTGTGTTTAGTATGGCAAAAATTTCAAGTGCAAATTTATAAGAAAATTCCAATTAGTTTACGGCAAATCAGTGCTCACTAGAATCCTTTGATGATATTCAGATGACCAGACGATGGAGAAATCTAAAGGTGTAGTATGGATGTTTAGTTTTGATATGTTGTTGTTATTATTGTTAGGCTTAGTGTTTTGTATGTTGGTATGTATGAATAAAAATAATTCCCCCCCCCCAAAAAAAACCTTTTAGGATCAGGCCACAGATTAAGTTAAATTTATATTTCCTGTTCTTATCACATATTTTCTCCAGAAATGCACATCCTTCAAAGCAACACACCTGAGAAATCAGACATGGCAATGAATCCCATAGTCATTTTCTGATAATCAGTTACAAAAGCAAGCAGATTTGTAAAATGCTGGTTGAGGCAAGCTTCTGTTAGAATAAACAGAACTTGTTTACCTCATAAGAGAACTCTGCTTCTAAAGATGTGCTAACTGTATCGTCCATTTCAGATTTCCAAAGGCTTTTACACCCTGTTAAAACAGCTCCCCTTGCTACAGGTAACAAGTTTGCTAAGTGCTCTGTCCAAGGTTCTGAATAGTTCTGCCTAGTTCTAGTTTGAGTCCAGCCATGTCTGGACTTTATGGACCAAGATTTTACTCTGTACAAATTTCCTTTTACTTTATGCATGAGAAAATAACTAAGTGAATGTGATTCTACCACACTTGCTGCAACACCACCTATCTATGAATCATACAATCACAGTTCAATTCCTGGGAGTCCAAATCTGTCAGGAAAGATAGGATGGGCCACATTCATAATATGTTTGATTTAAAAAAAACATTCAAGGCTTACAAGTGTGGTATGCTTTACACATTGTGAGAGGGTACCTTTACCTTCTCCAAATTCTTAGATTTGCATTGCAAAAATACCTTTAGGCAGTTAATGTGAAGTAGAAACACTAATAGTGTGGATATAAGGGTGAGGAATGTTTGTACTCAACAGTACTGTCAACATTTGAAATTTTGAGTTTGTAGGGTATTAAAATTTATTAAAGAGGCTGTAGAAAAAGTTGCTGTGAAAATGGAAGTATGTTTTAAAAGTACATCTTGGAAAAATAGTTTACATTAGTTTTCAACATAATTGGCTGCTTTCCAGCTAAGTCTAGGCCACTGCTTTGAATAATTTCATTTATGTCTGCCAGTTTAGCATGGAAGTGAACTGAAGTAAACAAAGGATGTGCTGATGCAATGGGATGACTGGAGTTGTTGATATGTTGAAAATATGAAAATGGCATTTGCCAGTCTAATATTTCACCCTACTGGTAATCATAACAGTATAATTCAGCAATGGCTTAGAATCTTGGACTCTTATTGATCCAAAGGCTTAGAATTACAGGTTATTGGGGGTCTGGAATGTTGCAAAATCAATAGTCAGAACAAAACAGAAACCACAATAATGGAGATTAGACAAATATGCCTTTGCAGATCCCTAGAGTAATGAAGACTGTGGGTACAATAGAATTTTCTATTAAACATGTTTCTGGACTTCCAGGACCTGAAAACATGGAAATTCTGCAGACAAGAATGTGTACAGTCTGGGGGGGGCGGGTATAAAACAACTGAAAGAGTTATAAATATGTGTAAATAGGACACACAAATGGGGCATTCAACCTTATCATAACAAGGTGGCTTTATGCTGTACTAAACATGCTGGATATCAGCAACAATCACATAGCAGAGCAGTTGGATGCAGGGGAAACTCACAAACATCATGGATTTTCCTCCATAGATTTTTGCTGGTAAATGACTGGGTGAACATATAAAACTGTATTATTTTTCTCTGTGTGTTCTTAAAATGCTTAGAGGGCAAGAAATGTATTTTACAGTGGTGCCTCGCTTTTTACAGTGATTGCCCCACATTACGACAAATCCGCTTTATGACAATCTTTTTGCGATCGCAATTGCGATCGCAAAATGATGGTCTAAATGGGGGGATTTTGCTTTGCAATGATCCTGCTTTGGGAACTGATTCTTCGCAAAACGATGTTTTTAGAACAGCTGATCAGCGGTTTCAAAATGGCCACTGGGTAATTAAAATGGCTCCCCGCTGTGTTTAGGGACGGATTCCTCGCTATACAGGCAGCGAAAATGGCTGCCGTATGGAGGATCTTTGCTGGATGGTGAGTTTTTACCCCATTGGAACGCATTGAAACCCACAATGCGTTCCAATGGGGTAAAAACTCAGTGGGTTTCAATGTGTTTCAATTGGGTTTTTTATTTCGCTTTTCAATGTTTTCGCTTAACGGCAATTTTCCTGGAACAGATTATCGTCGTTAAGCGAGGCACCACTGTGTTTTATATTATTTTTTACTTTTAACAACTTTGATATTTTCCCGTAATTTTAAGTAGCTAAGTAGGCATCCTTCAGTTTTGAAAACTATGGTAATGTGCTCTGAATAGAGGTCTTGGAACAGCTTCCAGTGTGGCTGAGAAGGCCAATTCCAGAGTGACAATCCCTTCCACACTGAAGACAAATACAATCTGTCCCCTGTCCAGCTCCCTGGTTTTGCTGCTTTCGGGACTGCCACTTTGCCTCGGCCTGCTCTACAAGTGTCTCTTCAAATTGGGAGGGGCCATGATGCACCGCCTGCCTCCAGGCTGAACGCTCAGACGTCAAGGTTTCCCATCTGTTGAGGTCCATTCCTAAGGCCTTCAGATCCCGCTTGCGGATCTCTTTGTATGGCAGCTGTGGTCTCCCTCTGGGGTGCTTTCCCTGCACTAATTCTCCATACAGGAGATCTTTTGGAATTCGACCATCACTCACGACATGCCTGAGCCAACATAGACGTCGCTGTTCCAGTAATATAAACATGTTAAAAATTCCAGCTCGTTCTAGGACTACTCTTTTTGGAACTTTGTCCTGCCAGGTGATACCAAAAACATGTTGGGGACACCACATACGGAAGGTGTTCAGCTTCCTCTCCTGCCGTGCACAAAGGGTCCAGGACTCACTGCAGTACAGGAGTGTGCTCAGGACACAGACTCTATAGACCTGGATCTTGGTGTATGCTGTCAGGTTCTTATTAAGCCATACTCTCTTTGTGAGTCTAGAGAACATGGTAGCTGCTTTCCCAATGCGCTTATTCAGCTCGACATCTAGGGAGAGAGTGTCAGATTGTTGAGCCAAGGTACACAAAGTCATGAACAACCTCCAATTCTTGCGTGGAGATAGAAATATCTCCATTGTTCCATTGTTGCTCCTACTCAATTTCTTTCTTTTTGTAAAGGTTGGTATAAAATGTTTATTATTTTTTATTTCCTTTTGTTTGTATGTTTCCTATCCTTCCTTATCCAGTATTACATCAATCATTGTTTTTTCTGTCTCTTTTTAAATTCTGTATGCTAACCATCTTCCTGGTTTATTAGCATACTCAAAAAAAGTTTTGCCTTGCAAATTTAATTTTTTGCCATTTCTTCCTGTTCTAATAAGTTGATCTTATGTTGCAATATATTTATCTTATTTTTAGGTACTTGACTAGGATTTTTTAAAAATTCAATTTCTACTTTCTTCAGAGATGTTATTAATGTTCAGTATTGTTTATTTCTCTCTCTTTGTGCATTAAACTCTCCACGAAAATAGGCTTTTGCTGCCTCATCCTGAAAGTTTCAGAGGCTGGTCAGCTTGATAATGGAACAGGTTATGTATGTTGGCTGGAATCTATGTGGGATCGTAAATGACTGCTGCTTTATTCAATCATTGATGGATCTTATGATGACAAGGTGAGAGGAGGATCTTATGAGAACTGCAGTCGGAGAGAATTCCCTGAATCTGAGAAGTCACATAAAGCCACATCTTCTACTCTGGAAGGAGCTGCTGGAGAGAATGAAGTTACTACATCTCCTGAATTGAAGGAGCAGGCTAGGCCTGTGATTATGGCAGTGCATGTTTACAAGGCTCCATTGTGAAGGGACTACATTCCATGGCAAAGTGGGGGCGATCCTGTTTTGCATAAGGATTCTTCCTTTACAATAGACACCCAAATATTTTGTTATTTGCTCTATTTCTTATATAGCAAGGGGAAAAATGAAACTAGTTTGCACAACCTAGAAGGATTTGATGACTGCAACATTTTTAGTCTTTGTTTTGAGCCTTCCCAAAGATGTGAAAGGAAGGGGGGAGGGAGACATGTGTATTTGCCCCGCCCCTGATGTTGCTGTCCCACTGGCTTCCAGCCTTCAAGTGATTAGTCAAGATGTTTGAAAGAAACATTCATATGTATGCAGTCTTCAGACCATCCTATAAAAATTCCGAGGCCAGGATGGCAGTACTAGCAGCAAACCCAGAGAGAGTCAGTAACTCTGTGGAGGAGACAACACACCTCTCCACCCATTTGGTGAACATAAAAAGCAAACAATTAATGGCATCTTGATGTTAATGCCACACACTACAACCAATGATTACATACCATTGCTGTCAGTGAAGGTACATGAACTTTCATGCAAAAGCAGTCTAGACACACAATTGAAAATCCTATGGATATCTCGCATAATAGGCATGCACGTGTGAAATAGCCTTTTGAAGGGAGGAAGGCTACACTCTCAAGCATGCTTCCTAGTGAGTAAGCCTCATTAAATTCAGCAAGACTTGCTTTGCAGCCACAATAGACTTGGCTAGTCACATTTATTGTATTGTATATGCTATATACAGAACACTACATATGTGTGTGTGTGTTATAAACATAATTTCTGTACTATTCCAATAATGTATTACTATTAGTGCAAACAGTAAGTTCTATGTCAATCACATGGGAGTCTTTCTGAAGTAAAAACAATTTATACAACTCCCCTAAGTGGGCAGGAAAGAAGATAATTATGTTTTCTAAAACTTAACAAGCTTCCATCAGTTTTGTTTCTGGTGCTGGCTATATCTCTTGTTATGTGGGAAAGTAACAATGTCAAAAGACAGCATAGTCAAACTAACTTCAGATTTCCTCTAGCAGGAAAGTAAGATTAATGCAGGAAACTCTTAGAGGGGGCCCCCACTTACTTACTGGGGATGGGAGCAGAATAGTTGGCCTTCTGGATTTAAGTGCAGATGTCAAACCCTTGAACAGACCTCTTTGGGTAAATATGAGAGAATCCCCTGGGAAGCCCATTGCATTAAACAGGACCACTGGAGAAAACCATCTGACTAAGTAACATTGATTTCTGAATCTCTCTCTCTTTCACTCTGTCTCTTTCAGAAAGTATGCAATGTCCCACTACTGCCAGAGTAAGACTCATGGAATTAAAGCAACGAGACCAATAAAGCACATCTGTTTTCACTGCAAATGCAACAGCACAAACGATGGCTTTGCCCCACTTCTGCCGAAGCAGAATCATACAGTCATATGCAAGCCAGACCTACCACATCGCACTTAATTTTCTGAACTTCAGGCATGCAGGTGTGTAGGTGTTTGTGGCTACAAATTAGTCCGACATCCTTCAGAAGGCTGTGCGGTAAGGCTGACCGGGCTCCTCATCTTCTGTGCCCCCCCCAATATCCCTTATGCCATGGCTTTATTGCACAAAAGAGGCAAATAGAACTTATGGCAGAAGTACAGTACCTCTGCAGTTGATGCTGAGACTATTGAATGGAACCTGATAGAACTGGGCAGAAGACACCCAGCTCTGTAGCCTCAGTGTGTATATTCTAGGACTGAATAAGAACAGGCTCACCTCTACTCTCATTCATTCTTCCTTTATTTTCTTCAGGCTGAAAAAAAAGTGGGATGGCAACTCAGGTTTATTTACTTATCCATAAAAAAAAAACTAGAAAAGTTCTTTTTTAAGCACAGCATTTCTTTAGGGTGGGGAATAGAGAGAGTAGCCATTGCAGTTACTTTTAAAAACAACAGCCTCTTTATTTTTGCATTTCTCAAAAAGAAGAAGAAAAATATGAAGAGTCAAAGATATATTAAAAAATTCTGAACACTCTATGCATTGAAATACTCTTGAAAGTTTAGAGAGGCATGCAGTGCCATTCAGAAGAGGCAAGTTAGCAGATAAAGCCTTCATACTTGTGTTTTCCTGGGATGGAAATTAGAACTAACACCTTACTTATGTCAAACTTCTGAATAGAAACAATACAATCTGTCCTTGTGCACTTAAGTAAAAGATCCTCCATTCCCAGTTACTCACGATTTTACAGTTTGACAATAAAGAAAAAACATGATACAAAAGTGGAAAAATAGGGACGTGAATGTGAATAACTGCAGTTCTGTGTATTTACACTTTTGTTGTTGTGGACGAAGGAAGACCTGCCCAGGAAACGGTCTTAATATAGCAAGTTTTGTGTTGCTGTGAAATCTCACAAACCTAAAAGCCAGTGGTGGTAGCATTTGCAGTAATAGTTTCAGTGAGAATATGAGCTGGCAGGATAGCTCAGTGGTTTAGGTATCTGGCTGCAGAGTCAGAGGTTGGAAGTTCAGTTCTCCACTATATCTCCACAGAGATAAGCCAGCCTGTGTCACCTTGGCCAAGCTGCACAATCCCAGGGCACTCCCCAGAAGAAAGGAATGGTAAACTACTTCTGAGTATTCTCTACTTGGAAAACCCTGGAACTTGATGACAACTTGACTTTGACCAATTTAGCTTTAAAAAGCTGGAGACCACCTAAATTGCTGCACTCTGCTTTAATAGTGGATTGAACTTATGTTTTGCCCATCCTCAGAAGGCAAGCACCATGAACTGTCATCATCCGTCTAGATATTGTTTAAATGTAGTCTTGCACGGATAAGTGGCTGGCTGAAGCAAAAATAGAGAACGCATATGTTTTCTTTTAGCCATTGTTTTAAGATGCCCAGAACACACAAAGGAAGTAAGTTCTTGTGGTAACTATCCTTATTTGTCCTTTACTGAATGTAATTAATCCTGCTGTTGTATGTGTGCATTTGTGCATGTTTTAATGAAAGTGTGACTTCTCTTTCACATCTCATAAGAACATTTTGATCCTAAAAAAAAAAATAAGCTCTCACTTGACATTGGGTTAACATGAAACGTATGTCAAGTATCTGATGTGGCATCTGGGAAAAAAGCCAGGGTTTAGGAATTACTGGGTTGTTTCCACCATGAGTTCCTAGAAGGGCTGAAAAAACAGGTTCATAATCCTTGTGTTCTGAATATCTTGCAGGTGAAGTAATTCCACTGTGTCAGAAGTAGTCTCCTTTTACAGAATCATAGAATCATGAACTTGGAAGGGGCCTTTAAGGCCATCGAGTCCAACTCCATGCTCAATGAAGGACTATAAATCAAAGGATATCTGCCAGGTGGTTGTCTAAGTTTCTCACTCACCATCCCTCGAGGTAATTGGTTCCACTGTTGTACTAACAATTAGGATTTTTTCCCCCTGATATTCCACTGAAATCTGGCCTCTTGTAACTTGAGTTTATTGTTGCATGTCTTGCACTCCAGGATGACTGAGAACAGATCCTGCTCCTCCTTTGTATGACAGCTTTTCAGTACTTGAAAAGTGCTATCATATCTCAATCTTCTTTTCTCAAGGCTAAACAAGCCCAGTTCTTTTAGTCTTTCCTCATAAGGCTTGGTTTCCAGCCCCCTGACCATCCTTCTTGCCCCCCCTCTGAACTTGTTCCAATTTGCTGTCATCCTTCTTGAATTGCGGTGTCCAGAACTGGATACAGTACTCAAGATGAGGCCTAACCAGTTTTGAATATAGGGGAAAAAGTACCTCACAGGATCTGGAGACTATACTTCTGTTAATGCAGCCTAAAATAGCATTTGCCTTTTTTGTAGCCACATCACATTGTTGACTCATATTCAGCTTGTGATCTATGGCAATTCCAAGATCCTTCTTGCTCATAGTATTGCTGAGCCAGGTATCTCCCATCTTGTAACTGTGTCTTTGGTTTCTTTTTCTGAGGTGCAGTACTTTGCAGTTATCTCTGTTGTTTTCAGCCCAGTGCTCAAGTCTATCCAGATCATTTTGAATCTTGTTTCTGTTTTCCAGGGTTTAGCTATTCCACGAAATTTTGTGTCATCTGCAAATCTGATTAGCATTCCCTGCATCCCCTGATCCAGGTCTTTAATAAAAATGTTGAAAAGCACTGGACCCTGGGGTACCCCACTTGTTACCTCCTCCCAGTTTGAGAAGGAGCCATTAATCATCACCCTCTGAGTATGATTCTGTCGCCAGCTGTCTATCCACCTGACAGTTGTTCTATCCAGCCCATACCTATTCTCTGCAGGATCATAGTCTATCCTTTGGGGAAAGATTGAGCTAAAATAGGAATTAAATGCTTCTGCCTTTTCAGACGCCCAGAGTAGACTTCAGTCTAGATGGCCAGGGTATAAATTTAATAAATAAAAACATTTGTCATCTGTTATCATTTTTTCCATCTCCACTGAGTAGATGAGCCACTGTTTCTTTTCTTTGTTTTTTCCTACACACATATCTGAAGAATGCTTTTTTGTTGCTTTTTAGTGTCGCTAGCTAGCCTCAGCTCATTTTCAGCTTTTGCCCTCCTAATGTCATCCCTGCAGTTCCTAATTTCTAATTACTAATGTTGCCCTAAAATCAGTTTAGCCGGCATAATTAAAAATGCAACGTTTATGGAAATGATTAAGACATCAAAAAGAAAAAGCTTGTCCCTCTCTCTGAAAATACTGCATCTTTCTTTTAAAAAATCATGTACAAAGTGTTATGCCAGTGTAAGGGTGGTGATGTCATTGAAAGGGGAGATTGCTGGTAATGAAAGAATATCTGCTTCAGTCCTGGAGCTCACCCAATGTGTCTATAAGGAGATTGGCTGCAGGCAAGTTGCAGGTGAGTTGGGTGAGCCCTAGGATTAAAGCAGGTACTTATTCATTACCAGCAATCTTTCCATGCTAGTGATACAATCTGTAAACTGTATCTTACACAGATGTAGCTTACACGACAGGATTTTGGCCATGCTTATTGATATTCTGCCTTCAGGATACAAATCTTTCTGAGGCAATTTATATATTTAAAATATTTCAATAACATATGAAAAGCTTGTGACATGGAACTAAATGTGCAAGCCATTTGCACATCTACCCATGCTTCCACCATCTTCTATAAATTATGAGCTCATGCAACTTTCTTCGAAACATCCATGCACTCACCTGCCAGATAATTGGTCTTCAGTGAGATCCCGATGGTAGAGTATGTTTGACAAGCTCAAAAGGCCTGAGAAATATTTCAGTGCTGGCCACGTATTTCACCCTATTCCCAGGAGAGTCCATGGGCCAGACATAGCAGAAGGTGTGACAATAGGAAATAGCTGATAAATTGGGTCCCTATGGTCAGGGAGACATTCTGGTGAGCTATGTCGTATCAATGTTCATTTTACATCTGTTTTGTGGGAGCCTTTTTGGAGCACTTCCAATTTTCTGCTTTGTCTCCATTCTATCACTTTTACATCAGAACTCACAGGCAGCTTCAGTTAGGTTTTTGGTTTTGAACCACTTTTGTGTGAAACAAAATGGGAATTGATGACAAGTATCTAGAATTGAAAGTTTTGAATGGCATTGCATTCAAGTTAGCAGAGACAAGTTAGCAGTTAAATCCATGGTCACTTTAAGAAAGCAAAAAAGGCTACAGCAACAAATCTTTTTGCATCAGAGTTTGCCGAAATAACAATAACAACAAGAAAGATACAGATATAATAAATTAGCTATAAATTATATAAAATAAAAGTCCCAATCCAAAAATTTTTAGGTCTATAACTGCTGCAGCCACTGGCCAGACTCTGTTTGGCATTTGGCGGTTTTCTGTGTCCTCACCACATATAAATTAAGACAGAAGGTCTAAATAATCCTTGCTGGTTCTCGGGCCAGAACCAGATGTTACAGAGAGTTCTTGACTAGAAGAAAACTAATGCAAACATCTGTGTGTCCTAGCAGTCATTTCTCTCACCTCTGAGAGTGTGCTGTTTTGCTTGTTTTGTGGTAATTGTTCAGGACTTTTCCATGGGATTCCTTTGAAGTCTGATTTCACAAACCTGGAAAGACTGCCTCAATCACCACTCTGTAACATCAATGTATTCCAAGCTGTAATTACTATCTCTCTCTAATGGTCAAAAATCCTTTTATTTACATATGGCAAATTGCTTCCAGTTAAGAAGATGAAGCTAATACATCTTGTCATACACCCAGTCACACAACTGCCAGATGACAGGCCCACCTGGACGAAACAGATGCCCTGGATCCGTTTCAGTCGGGCTTCAGGCCGCGCCATGGTACAGAAACGGCATTGGTCACCCTGTGTGATGACCTATTGAGGGAGGCCGACAGGGGAAAAGTGTCCCTGCTGGTCCTCCTCGATATCTCAGTGGCCTTTGATACCACTGACCACGGTATCCTCCTGGGGAGGCTCTCTGAGTTGGGAATTGGGGGCCTCGCATTGGCCTGGCTCCGTTCCTTCTTGGAGGACCGTCCCAGAGAGTACAGCTTGGGGAGAGCTTCTCGGCCCCATGGAGTCTCAACTGTGGGGTTCCACAGGGGTCGATTATCTCCCCAATGCTGTTTAACATCTACATGTGGCCGCTGGGAGGGATCATCCGGGGGTGTGGCGCTCGATGTCATCAGTATGCTGATGATACTCAGCTCTACATCTCCTTTCCACCTGCTGCAGGAGATGCCGTTCTGTCCCTTCAGCGCTGCCTGGAGGCCGTACTGAGATGGATGCAGGAGAACGGGCTGAGGCTGAACCCGGACAAGACGGAGGTGCTGAGGGTGGGTGTCCCCACAGTGGGGGGTTTGGGAAACTCCCTCTCTTTTGGGGGGGTGACCCTCCCTGCCAAGGATGAGGTCTGCAGTTTGGGGATCCATCTGGACCCAGTGCTCACTATGGAATCCCAGGTGGCGTCCGTGGTCCGATCCGCCTTTTACCACCTTAGGCGGATAGCCCAGCTGCGGCCCTATCTCGACGTGGGGGCCCTCACTACCTTGGTACATGCGCTCGTAATCTCAAGATTAGACCACTGCAATGCGCTCTACGTGGGGCTGCCTTTGAGGCTGCTGCGGAAACTACATGTGGTGCAGAATGCTGCGGCCAGACTTCTCAATGGTGTGAAAAAATACCAACATATTTCACCCACTCTAGCTGCACTGCATTGGCTGCCCATCCGATTCTGCATCGACTTCAAAGTGTTGATGCTTACGTACAAAGCCCTAAACGGCTTAGGGCCTCGATAGTTGGCGGAACGCCCACTTCCACCAAGTTCTACCCGTGTCACTCGCGCGAGTCAGAAGGTGAGGCTGAGGAGCCTAATGCCGAGAGAGGCCCCGAAAGAAAAGACAAGAAATCGGGCCTTCTTGGCAGTGGCTCCTCACCTCTGGAATAACCTTCCCCCTGACATTCGCGCGGCTCCCTCGCTGGGTATTTTTAAAAATCAATTAAAAACACTGATGTTTCGGCAGGCCTTCTCCGCCAATTCCTGATCTTTCCTCTTTTTTCTCTCCCCTCGTCTTTGTCCCACCTTGTCTAAGTTTTTCCCCTTATATAATATTGTTTTAATCATATTGTAATTACACTTGTTGTAAGCCACCTAGAGTGGTCTTAAGTGGCTAGATAGGCAGGATATAAATAAATAAATAAATAAATAAATAAATAAATAAATAAATAAATAAATAAATAAATAAATAAATAAATGACACAAACTACCAACATCAACTTCTTAACTTGTGGCAATTTGCCACTGAGATTTATTGAACTTACTCTGGTCGGTATAGGTAATAAGATTCTGGCCATAATCTGTTTCTCTTCTCAGTAGGTTTATTCTTGAGTAAACAACCTTACCTTCACAATTTTAGTTTAAATCTAATATCAACATTTAATTGGCTGTGCTAACATGCACTCTTAGTTTAAAGTTAAGAAGTCATAAAATGTTGTAGGACAATTCTTCTTCAGCGAGTTGTGATAAAATGTGGCAATCCTGTGTTCTGCCTATCTACCTGATGGATAGACAGTCTATCTGCAAAATAATTTGGGAAGCAAATTGAAATGGAAATAGTTTGATCTGATAGTTAACTTCAACCTGGAGCTATCATTATTAAATATGTTTGTGGAACCTAACGTAATGCAGAGTGACAGACATCTGTGAACTGTACAACTAACTAATGTGTAACATTTGAAAAAATAAATATAATAATAAGGCACCGATTAACTAACGCAACACCAAGAGCTGAAGAGCCAGTTGGAGAATACTGGGAACTGCTCTGACTTGACCTCATTATACATTGCCACATGTTCAAACACTATAATACAAATTGGTAGAAAAGATAAGGTTAGGGACAGAAGAATGATGTTGAGCACTATAGCACAGCCACTTAACCTTGTTGCTTGTACTGTCTGACTTTTAAAAGAAGTTGAATGGAAATAAGTTTTTTTCTTTTTTTACTTTTTCTTGGACAAACAAAAAAAACCTGGCTTTAGCGATAAGTTTTGGATAGAATATGCATTCCAGATCCCTGCAATGGCTATTAGGCAAACCTTACTATGACAAGACAAATTGAGACCACATTAATGCAGTCCTATTTGAAACAAGGCTCTTGGGGCTGAAGAATATCTTGTGATGTCAGAGGTCATTGGTTCAACCGAGTTACACAAGAAGGACTCATAAGAAGTCATAATATTAACCAGATTACCTAGTGATTTGAAGTCTTTAAGTATGCCCACAGCAGAATTTTATAATCATGACTTTCTGCATTTTTGGAGTGTGATATCAGATGAAAGCAAACAAAACAAACCTTCTCCCTCCCCCAAAATACCCCACAGATGGCTGTATGAGGAAACAATGATAAAGCACTGTTGCTGTTGAAATTTGGTTGCTGTTGAAATTTGGCTAACATCTTATGTAAGATCAAAGGGGAAATATTTGTTTTGTTAAATGAGTCTCTGCATGAGATGAAAAACAGAGAAAAAATTATACTCCAATTTTCAAACACATTGTAAACACTTGTAGCAGAAATCTTGCTAGTTTCTCACATAAATCTTGCTAGTGTCACACACATTTTGTGTGTCTGTGTGTGTGTGGCTAGTGTCACACACATTGTGTGTGTGTGTGTGCGTGCATGTGCTTATGCTTTAAATATCTACAACATGTAGACCTTGTCTAGAGGGGCGGGGTAGAAATTGAATAAATAAATAAAATAAATAAATAAATGTTTGAAATTTGGAGTATTGTACTATACAGGTACTGACATTAAGGCTGAAATACTGTTCCATATATTATGCAGTGTCAGGCTGATGACATAACCAGCCGCAGTGATTTTTTCCAAAATAAAAAAATCCATTCACCCCTTGCAAACGTCCAGAGGTTCCCATGGGACTGAAGTGAGTATAGTAGGTTATCAGAATTGCCTGAAGAAATTAGAGTAGATCTTCAGAGATAATATCAAAGAGGCATGCAAATAGGAGTGGAGATGATTCATAGCCGAGCCTTTGAAGATTCTCCAAAATCTTCAGTTCATTCCGAATGTGGCAGCTTACTTTTTGTTGGCACTCATTTGAAGAACACATATCTGCATTGAAAGTCCTATGTTGATGGGTAGTGCACAACCATAACTGTGACATAAAAGAAACATAATATAATCAGTGCAGTAAAATTAAACTAAATTATCATAACATATTAAAAACACGTTAAAATGGGCTGCTGTCAGTTTTAAGAGGCTAGTGCTCTCAGCAGCTCTTCAGTTGTCAAGGCTTGAAAGGCCAGTTCGAATAAAGATGTTTTATGAGTCTTCTTAAAAGACAGCAGGGAGGGGGCTAGGTGGATGTTTAAGCTTCACCTATTTAACAAACAATACACCAATATGGTTTGAACTGTTAACAAGGCCTACCCGAAACTTTAATAAAGAACATAGCAGGATGTAAGTTGAATGAATGTGTAACAACACCCTTCATGAAAACAGGTGTCTTCTGTTGATTGTAATCTCTCTATTGAGTTATCTTCACTTGAGAAGCCCTGAATGACGCTCAAGGCTGTTAATTGCTAGAAACAGAAATGAATCCACTGAAAAGGCCGACTGATCTATCCACAGTCCAAGTCAGCACGCTACAGTTCTGTTAATGGGAGTATAACTCAGTGCAGGCCCATTAAGCCAAAGAAAATATTTTCTCAGACCATGGGACCTCGCGCAAACAAAGTTTCAAACATCACCATGGGCCCAGAAGTGATTTAAATGGGATCTCTTTTTTGTTTTGCAGGCATAAAAGGAAAAAAAAATATCCAGAGTGCCTGAGAGACAAATGTGGTTCTACTAAAAGCCAACGTAAGTTTCTCTTGCCTCAAGTCGGGTCTGTATTTCATTTGAAGTAGTTAACATTCAGATTCTTGAAATGATGGATGGTGTAGCTAAATGAACTTACTTTGTACGAGCTAACTAATTACCATCAAATATACTACATATATGTATATATGTAAAATATATCAGAAAATTTTCTTCAAAAAAATCTTCTCCATACTAAAATAATATTTTAAATGGAAACATTCACAGGCAAACATCCATCATTGATGAGGCCATCTCCGCCCACCCTTCTGCTTTAAATACACAATGGACTACAACCTCCAAGAAACATGACACACATTTTCTCCATTTGCGTTTATATTGTACTTTATTGTCCAAGGCCATCCCAGTATGAGAAAATGAATTTTGCAAGTCTCATAGGCTTTGAGGTTTCAAGGACTTGAAGTAATATTCAGCACAGAGAGGGTAACCTGCCCTCCCACATTACATTTATTCTAGTCTTTATCTCAAGAGGGGAGTATTTTTCCATATTAATCCAGGAAAGTGAATCCAGTCTGTAGTAAAATGCACTGTGCGTGTGCATGTGTGTGTGTGTGCACACACACACACACACACACAGAAAGAGAGAGAGAGAACTGTTTCCAAGCGTTAAACATATACAATCGGACATGACAAGCAGTGCAAGGGACTTGAGGTCCCATAGAGGTTATCAGGAAAAGAAGGAAAGGTACCTATTAAATGTAGAATTGCCGTACATAATTGTGTGAAAGATTCAGTCGGTATCTTGACAACCAATCTTGAAAAAGCTGAAGTCTTTTGCAAAAGAGTTTGTCAAGGGAGAAGGGCATGTTCAAAATAAACCCAGTCAATCTTTTTGTTGAGACACTGAATGAAACAAAGCATTACATCACACAAAAATCTTAAGGTAATCAAACACAGTTTTTCCTCAAGCCCCCCAAGGCTTGCCCTGCCATGTTGTTGTTCAGTCGTTTAGTCATGTCCGACTCTTCGTGACCCCATGGACCAGAGCACACCAGGCCCTCCTATCTTCCACCGCCGCCCTGAGTTGTGTCAAATTCATGTTGGTTGTTTCGATGACACTGTCCAACCATCTCATCCTCGGTCGTCCCCTTCTCCTCTTGCCTTCACACTTTCCCAACATCAAAGTCTTTTCCAAGGAGTCTTCTCTTCTCATGAGATGGCCAAAGTACTGGAGCCTGAGCTTCAGGATCTGTCCTTCCAATGAGCACTCGGGGTTGATTTCCTTTAGAATTGATAGGTTTGTTCTCTTTGCAGTCCAGGGAACTCTCACAGAATAAAGTCTCTGCAGGCATTACCATTTCTGCAGGATGGGACAGAGATAAAGGCAGCAGTGAGTGCACAAACAGGGCAGTGAGACTTTTTGAGCATTGATTCTAGAGGATCACCATTGGGCTTCCTCTGCTGTAAGATGTTTGGGGCCAGCCTTGTGGGCAGGTAAGATGCCAAACAATTCCATGCCATCCACTAGTAAACACAGTCCTTACCATAGTCTCTCTGAAGAAAAGTGGCCTGCTTTTAGGATAATATAATATAATGTAATGCAATATAATGTAATAAATTATATTATATTATATTATTTGCTTTCTATCCTATTTTCTTCCAGAACTGAGATTCAAGGCAGCTCACAAAGTACTTAAAAACTAATAAAACAAAACAACGAACTGCACATTTTCATCCTAAACCACAATTAAATAAATATAAATTTTTTTAAAAAGTATTTCGACACCTCAAAGACTGATAGATATAGTTCAGTGTGAGGGTTCACGAATTCAAATCCATTTCCTCAAGAAACATGGAATATAAAAATTAGGCTGCAGGTTTAGATTGCCCAGAGTACCTGATGTAAGGAAAAGACTACAAGGAAACTGCAGCTGTAACAAGATACGTTATTTTAAAAATCGTTGAATTGAAACAGCTTAAAAACAACTCAGCTAAAATAAAATTAAAAACTGTAGTACACCTGTTAAATTCTCCCTCTTTAACAGCCAGTCAAATGCCACAAGATTACCTGAATAGAAACACAAGATGGTTGTTGTGGGTTTTTCGGGCTTCTTGGCCGTGTTCTGAAGGTGGCTTTTCCTAACGTTTTGCCAGTCTCTGTGGCTGGCATCTTCAGAGGACAGCAAACTGTGCTCTGGTGTAGTTTGGCTAGGGCGTGGAGTATTTTTGGCTGTGAGATGGGATGATTACAAGAAACACAAGACTTTGCCAAAATTGAAAGTGGCCAAACTGGTGTCCCTTGAAAGGCAGATCCACAGTGTGGGAGTTGCTCCTCTGAAGGTCCTATCTCAGACCCTCAGCAAACATGCCTCTGAGGATGGCAGGGCTGGGAAAAGGACTTCACTGAACAATTTCAGGTGTTCAGTCACAGAGACTCTGCTACGAATTTCAGTATTTGTGAAACAGTGTTCAGCGGTGCAGGTGCTGTACAAAAATCATGGCTATGTCTTCAGCCTAAATATGGCAGATGGAAAGACAGTGGAGAAAGAATGGGGAACATTGCCATTGTTTGAATTGTGAACACAGGAATTAGAACAACAAAGACGCCAAGAAAGTGAAAAAGCAGTTCTAGAAAGATGAAGATCAAGCTGCTTAATAAATGTTTGGGGAAGAGGTTTTCATTAATAAGAGAGGTGTGTTTCTTGAATCAGTTGATGATGGCACATATTCTTGGCAAGGGATCATAATGCTTACCTATTCAGAATTTCCATGTATTCCACCTGAGGATGCCAGAAATCTTCATTTGGGTCTGCATTTTTAAGTGAACTAACTTGCACTTCCCAGATGATGTGCAGATTGGAAGACATTTGTCCTTTGAATCCCACATTTTTATGAATGTTACAGTGTCCTTCTTTGTGTTTACAATTGTGTGTATATATAAGGGAAAATTGAATAACACAGGTTGTATTATTTTAAACAAAAAGATGCACAAAATGTGCTTGTTAGGGGATTCTTGGTGTAGAAATGAGCATTAATTTTCATGGGCAAAGATGCATAACCAAGTACCTGCAAAACTGTCATGGATTTGACATCCTAGATGTGTTTTGGGGGGGCAAGGTGTACAAACTG